>NC_047072.1:10263399-10541808 GCF_902459465.1 Asterias rubens | reverse complement strand
ATGTAAAGAGGAAGAATCTTAATCAATGCAATGCAAACTCAAGTTGACAAAATTAATTCAATTTAATATAAAACAGGTTTATTGAAAAAAATCCATCGCAGTTACAACACTGAGTTCCACATATTAATGTCAAATAATCGCATAAAAAACAAATTTAAAGGTTGCGTTTAACCATAGAGCTATATATATTGACTAATAATAATAATAATAAACTACATTTATATAGCGCTAACATGCTCTGTGTTTTGAAGCCACCCTGGGCACAGACAAGTTTGATGTGTTGCATGACTACGAAATGATTTTAATTCACATTGGCGCCTTTTTTTTACATTCGGCGTGTGCGCTTTCGTAAGCGACTGCCCATTCGCGTCTGTCTGCACTACGAAAACTTTAAAAAGTATACGTGCCTTTTAAACATGACGCAAATGACGCTCGCAGTTTGGACGCTCATCAGCAGATTGTGCGTTTACATTTGCTGCAGCTTTTGGTTCAATGACACATAGAAAATAACAAATGCACTATCATGCAAATAGTCGTACAATTGGCATACAAAATATCAAGCTTTTGTATTCGTTCGTAAATAAACATTGATGCGCCAACACGGCTTCAAAACTTTATTGCGTGTATAATGGGGTGTTAGCGCTCTAGTCACATCAATATATGTATAGCTCTATGCATTTAACAGAAATCTGTCATAATAATAGAAAGTGCTTCCAACTGTGAAATTGTTTTGAACTTAAACCTTTTTCTTGTGAGAAAGTTGTCTGACCAAGGTCCTATTATGGGTGAGCATTCATTGCTCACTTAAAGTTATGTATCCCAAAAACCTTTTTTGTGTGAAAATGTATTGACCATTTTAAACAACAGTTTGTGAGAAGTAATTTGTTTGCCAAGCAAGTGTGTTTAGCAACATTTTGTTGCAATTCCATGGAAGCTAAAGTTTGACAGCCACTGTTGAACAATGGCAAAAGACCATCACTTGCTACAAACTTAAATCTCCTGCCATGTTTAATTCACATGTTCACTGCAGGGTTACAGGGCACATCCCTTGAATGTCACATAATGCAGGTTTTTGTCACTAATTACTTTCTACTAGAGATGCATAAAAAGGTTTTGAGATGTTAATAACACAATGATACTATGAAGAGCATTGTATGGAAAAGAGATTTAAAAAGCATTCATAAATACCCCAGACAGTTTCTCTACTCCTATTGGTGGAGAGCGCGTCACATGAGGGTGTTTAAATGGTTGATAATGACCAGAGTTTATAACTGGCTGGCTTCTGCGTGTCAGACACGCAATATTATCACGCAGAATGCAATTCATAGCTATTAGCAACAGCGCGTAATCTACTTCTAAGTGCGCGCACGTAGTATATTTCTAAGCTTGCGCGCGTACACACAACCCACACGCAACAGACTCTCCACAAAGGTTTTGACCAAAATATTTCAAACCTCAAATTTTAAACGGTCAAACAAAAGAGCATTTATGAATGGGAATAAAAAAGTAGTGACTCGTTCTTAACCGTCCGTTTAAACCTTGCAGGGTCGTTACCATGCGCTCAAGACCCTCGCCCGAGCCGATCACAAGTAAGAAACCGTCGCTACCCTTTTATTCCCTTATTAAAGGCACTGAACACTATCGGTAATTACTCAAATTAACTTGGTAACAAGTAACGGTGAGCTATTGATAGTATAAAACATTGTGAGAAATGGCTCCCTCTGAAGTAACGTAGTTTGTGAGAAAGAACAAAAATTTCTAACTAAAATATTTGATTGAATTCAAGCTTGAATTTTGCATCTGAAAGCACATAACTTGTGCAACAAGGGTGTTTTTTCCTCCATTATACTCTCGCAACTTCAAATTTTCACAAGTTTGTTTTTTTGTGCATTATGTTGACATACACCAAGTGAGAAGACTGGTTACCAAAGGTGTCCATTGCCTTTAAAAGTTACATTGAATGTTTTTGCATGCTTTATTATTATTTTCAACCTTGACATTTGGTCATTGATATCAACATCCAAATAATATAAAAATGGTCTAGTAGCATGGAAACTGTTTCATGTAACATACATTATAGTATAATGGACTATCATTATTTAAAGGCAGTGGACACTATTGGTAATTGTCGAAGACTAGCCTTCACAGTTGGTGTATCTCAACATATGCATAAAATAACAAACCTGTGAAAGTTTGAGCTCAATTGGTAATCAAACTTGCAAGATAGTAATGAAAGAAAAAAACACCCCTGTCACACTAAATCTGACGTCTCGAAATCAAATTCGTGGAAAATTACTTCTTTCTCAAAAACTAAGGCACTTCAGAGGAAGCCGTTTCTCACAATGTTTTATACTATCAACCTCTCCCCATTACTCGTCACAAAGAAAGGTTTTATGCTAATAATTATTTTGAGTAATTATCCAATAGTGTCCACTGCCTTTAAATATATGCATAATATGATTGAGTATTTTAAACGCTTGTTACATAAGTACAAAGTAAACATTTTTTAACATTAACTGCAACTTGAACATACTGCATTTTGTAGTATTCATGTCAAAAGTAACATTTTGACATGGGTATATGATTTTTGTAAACTTTTGATGTTTTCCCCAAATATGAAATGAGGTTTCTGTCCCACAATATTTAAAAGCTGTAGAGACTATGCAGTATGCATGAGAACTTTTACTGACAACTGGTCTGATACTCTTGTGTACCACCAGGGGGACTGTAGCCTTCGTTGCTTCATAGATCCGCATTCAAAATGACTAGAAGGTTTGACCAGCCTGCGAATATCCCCTTCCAGGCGCTTCAAATCACGGCTCTATGAAGCTAGTGTCTAAGCCACGAAGGCCTTGACAAAAGGCTAGTGGGGCGGAGGAGTAGTTGCATTATTTCATGGTAGTCCAGTACTGCTTGAAGGTTGATTTCTACATTGTTACCTGCAGTTGGATATAATAAAGGAAAAATATGGGTGAATGAATGAATGAGTGGATAGATAGACGGATGAGTGCATGTAACTCAGAAATAAAATATAAATATTTTGTTATTTATTAATTTAACTATTTATTTGCTTATCTAATTTCTTGTTTATTGATTATTTGTTTATCAATTGATTGGTTGTTTTGATTGCTTTATTCATATTTAATCATCCTTTTATTGATGTAAAGGTATTTATGTTGGAAAAGGAGTTAGTTTGATTAACTTTTCGTTTCTTGCATTGTTATTTTATCAATATTGACCTATTGTTTTGTTTATCCATCCATATTTTGATTTATTTGTTGCTATCTTTCTTGTTACATGTATCTTTCCAACTTTTTATTCATTTACATATTGTTACTTTTTATTTATATTTTTTGATTAACAATTTGGTTATTTATTTATTTATTTGCTTGTCTAATTTCTGGTGTTTGTTTTTGGTTTTGTTGTTTCAAGTTGTGCTTTGTGTATACAGATTATTTATATGTACTCTAAATTACTTTTACTTTTCCAAAGAGAGTATCCTCTGCTTACCAGTTTTCACGCTATTATGCCTTTTTCTTTGAATTGGGAAAAAAATAATGATGCCATATAACAACCAATGCCCTAATTATCTTCATTTGTTAATATGAAGTATGCAAACATGTATTAAAACTTGATGGACATTGAAATGTTCACACCACACACCGATCTTCAATGACTTCAACTGGCCCCATTTGTTTTGAGTTTTTCCTGTTTTCACAGCAAACGAGAAAGTATGGTTTCCCGGTGAAGCCATACATGGAAGAAACATCTGCAGTGACTTCAAGTGTTCTTTGAGACTCTATGTATGACTGTATAGCCAGCAGTTGCCTTCATTTAATTCAAAATATTGTTTTATTACATTTTTTATATTACTATGGTAACTTGCAAAAAATAAGTGTGAATAATTACTGGCTTCCAAATCTTAATATTTATAATAAAGCGTATAAATAAACAGTGATAATTGAATCAACGAGCTGATGTTTAAATTTTAATATTAATAATAGTATTGATACCAGGGTTACAAAATAAAAATCTCCAAAAATACTAGAAAATGATACAAGGCACATGGCTTCTTTAAGCCTCTGTATTTTTTTTCAAGAATGCTCAGCAAAACATTCAGTCACATGATTTTGATCATCATGAATTGTGAATTGAAATAGCGTTTGATGAAACTCTTTCGGTGGGCAAATATTTTTATATGGCCTCAACATTATGACATATTTTTGTACCTTGTAGAAATGCCTAAAATACCAAACTTTTTGCATTTACAAGTGCAAATGACTATTGGAGCCTTACGTGTTTCTAAGTTTTGGTCGAGGGAGAGGAGACACTTTTTGCTTGTCAAATAAAACCACACAATTTTTATCTAGGGACTGTTTACATCGCGCACAGAGAGGTAAAAGATTTGCCACGATTTTAGGGACACCTCGAAAACAGGACCATAGTGAGTTAACAGGCTTTCGAGCTACTGTGTAGTGTGTTTAATTAAACTTTTGTTGATCCTGGCCATCAAATTAGGGTTGTTTTGTAATTTCCTGTGCCCTTACTGTTTGTCTTGCTTTGTATTTACATGTACTTTTGATTTATATTATTTATTTTACATACTGTCTGCTTGTATATTGTTATTGTTTAATTGCCAAATAAAGAATAAGAATAAGTAAGAATAAGGGATGAACTAGCCCCATAAATGAACATGTTATTTGATAGTGATAGTTACAAATTAGAGTAAAAGTCTTTAGTATCTGATATAAAATAATTGACGTTGATCATTTATAATATTGATAGTGACCAGTTAAGAACACCGTGCACAAAAACAACTTCTTACCGAGAAAAGATGTCCATCAATGTTTCGGATCGGCATCATATCACCAACTCCGCGTCAACTACATGTACTGTGTGGTGGTTGGACGACGCTTTTGCGACAACAGACGAGAGAGAGCATGCAGTGTACATGTACGTTATGTATGCGTGTATGTGTATGGTATGGTGTATGCTGGTACTCAGTTATTTTTGCATTGCCTTAACGCAACGACGTGAAGAGTACCAGTTATATAGTGAGTAGAGTAGAGTAGAATCCTACTCGTACATGTACCATAGGAAATCTCGCCGCATATCTTGCACCAATTGGAAATATGAGACCCAAGGACGCCTCTCATTGAACAGACTTATAAGAAACCTCAAATATTTCCACACAGTTTTAAATTGAAATGGATGTCCACAGGCCAATAATGAAATTGTAAGATACAACAGACTTTGATTATGTTGTGGCCATCTTGATTTTCTTCCATGGGAATCAATGTAACCAAACCAAGGCTGGAAGATTAATGGTCAGGTTCCTTTTTGTACAATGAGTATTAGCATTCAATACTGTTATTGGATACATTGAAAATGACCGATATGATGGCAGTATGATGCAGGTCTCTACTTACTGTTTTCTTTCCTCTCCTCAAGTAGCAGTTGTTTCTCTTGGAATGAGGCCATGAAGACCGACCCCCCTTCCTCCTTGCGCATCTGGAAGGCGCTCTTTTGCCGTTCACTGTACTTTGGAATCCTTTACGAAAAAGAGCAAGACAAAACAAAAGATGGAGAGATGAACTAAGTACATGAAGGGGCATTGCTTGGCAACCAGACCATTGCTGCGCACTAGCGGGTCGTGTGCAGGCGGCAGCGAATAAACCCGAAGAAACCACACGTCCAGACACGTCACTATTTTTGGCAATATGTTTGCTGCCACCATCGGTGAAAGGTGCTCGTGTTTGGGGAAGCCCTTATGTTGCGAATTTTGTTTTTTTCTCAAATACAAGATGAGTGTAAAAATCTAGGAATAAGGTAAGGTACTAAAATACAGATCTTTTAAATGTAGATGGCTGAAGGGGGGTATTTAAGCACAAATTATTATGCTAACTGGACTCTGGTTACCAGCTAAAATACCATGTCACACGAACAAATTGTGACTGGTGTCCTGCTCATTTCTGCTTAGCCCCTTAGCAGAAAAATTTTTCAGCAATATTTTCTGCTTAAGCAGCTCTCTCTATAAAATTGGGCCCTGGTCTGGTAAGGGTCACTTCTATGGGGAAAATGTACTTTTGTATTGGAACCTTGAAGAGTGAGGGCACCACAACAAAAGCACAGGGCACCATAGCCCTAATTAGGACTCTTCCTCTGTACACAGATACAGAGTCCTAATTATTAAGGCCCGTTTCTGGGGCGGAAAATTTTCAAAGCTTCATAACTAAAAATCTTACCTGCAACAAGCCATTTATTTCAACAGATTTACATTCCATTGCAGCATATTTCATATCGAATGAAAAAGTGGTGGCACCATACGGAAACTTGTATGTATAGTGCCAGTGCCACTGCCACAACTTGTGCCAGCACTTATTAAATTTTACCCTCATGATAATTTTCCGCACGTCGCCACCAATTTATCTAGCGTTAACTAACTCCAAAACCACTGAATTGTTTTCTTACCTGAGAAGAAGGGTTACCACATATGATATGGAAACGTTTCCGTATAAACCTTGTTTTCATCAATTACAACGAGTTAAAGTTCCGTCTCCACCGCTAGCGATAAATCCTTTACTTCAGTGCTTGGTCAGCCTTTTTGAATTGGCGCGAAATTGCTATTTGTAAATGAACGTTGAGGGAGACAAACAAGTAAGTCGGTCGTCGAAGAATTAAGTCTTGTCGGTCAGTACAGTCTACCCGCAGGAGTACACTAATCTCCTTTGTTATTTATCTGCAGGGTAATCGCACGGGTCGTTACAAAGTTGCCCCCTGACAATGTCGCCCCAAACAATGTCGCCCCCTGGCAAAGTCTCCCCAGAAAATAAGTAAGGATTCTTGCGGTAGTACAATGTGTACTCAATTAATATTGTATTGGAAAGAATATAAAGTAGAGCCTACTGACAATGTCGCCCCCGGCCAATGTCGCCCCCTTACGAAGTCGCCCCCAGAAAATAATTAACTGTTGCTATGGTGGATACTTTGTGGAAATTAAATATTCTTTCGGTAATGGCTTAATTATTGTATTGGAAAGAATGTAAGTTAAAGTCTGCTTGAGGAAAAAAGTCATCAATAATAATAAACTCCATGCACAAAGTTCAAATTTTTGGTAAATGATTTTATTAACGTCGCTCAATTTAAATTTTAACACCAAACAATTAATACTTAATCTGTTTTGGTTTTTTTAACAAATAATATTAATAGGCTAAATAGCAATTACTGAATTACATATGTAACATTTTACAACGAATCGTAGACTAACTGTTTCTATAGTGGATACTTGGTGGAAAGCTTAATAATGAGTTTCTAAGTGCAAAACTAAAATAACAATGAGAATGATTTTTGGACATTATCTCAGAAGTTAATAATAATCACCGTTTAAAAAAGACATCTTTCTAAAGCATAATTCAGGTGAACTGAAACAAAATGTTAGAAAATGAACTTTCCTTTGCAGTTTGTGTAAGAAAATTTCTACTATTTATTATAGGGGAATTTTACTTGTATCTTATCATACCTCTTTTTTAAATATAATGATAGCCCAAACATATTTTTATGGTTCTTAATTTTTATGAAATATTTCTCATTATAAGTATTGCTTTACTTGATTGGCTTCGCCTCGGATTCCATTTCCCCCCTCGGGTGTACAAAACGCCATGGACCCGTCACAGCTTGCAACAACTGTATAATGTACCCAATTCAATTAGAAGGTCAGGCTCAGTACACAAGTCAAAATTTGTCTTGGTAAAAATTCATCACATCTCAATTTTCAACAATAATATTATTTATTAAAACCTTTAAGAAACACATTGCTTTTATATTTGGCTCTTTTGACTGTGAAGTGTTTGTGGACATAAATCTAATTGGGAAACATGTTTTAAAATTATCATTCACACTATTTGCCTCAAAACTGCAAAGTTTTCCATTTACTTTGTGAACTAAAATGTCTGCTAATTTGAGGAGTCCAGAATAATCTTCAACAAAATGGCAGACTGTACTGTTAGCTCAAGAAAGGTATAACAAGAAAACCAAACAATTTTAAGGTATATTTATGTGTGGGTAATTTTTTTTCAAAAATCGAAAAATCTTTCCAACCATGTAGGCCTATTCTTTCCATAGCAAGAACTTCCTATAGCACAAAACACCAAACCCAAATGCAACATGTCCCTTTAAGCATGTGAGGTAATTCAACATTAAAAAGTCAGGCTCAGTACTTATTATCAAACCTTGTTGAAAATTCATCACATCTCAAATTTCGATCACATTGTCATCAAAACCTTCTCCAAGAGAAACATTGCTGTTAGATTTAACGCTTTGGACTATGACATTATTTGTTACATGTACATGGGCAATTATATCCACACTAATGGGCAAAAAAGTGCGACATGGAAAGGGAATGTTGGATATTCACAAAATTAAGTTTGTTGTCATGTATTTTGGTCTGTGTACATTCAGAAGCAGATGAGGATTGTGGTTAACAAAAAAAGATGCCCGTCTTACAAAGTTATCCCTTTGGTCCATTATCGTGGAATTGCCCACATGTATGATATGAATATGGGCCCAGTTAAATAAAGCATAAAAGCAAAACAACTTGCTCAGCACAGAAAAGTATTGCTTAACAGAAACAGGTTTCCACCCAAAATAACATAGCAAATAAATTTGTCAAGAGGTGTTTTCTGCATGCCTAACAGCTTTATGAAATAGGGCCTTGGTTGGAAACATGTTTTGGAAGTAGTGTATAATTATCAACACTAAAAGGTGCCTCAAATCTGTGTGGTTTTCCTTATACTTTGTGTTTTGTGGAGTCAAAAATTCTTTTTACTTTGTGAACTAAAATAGTCCGCCATTTTTAGGAGTCCATAATTTGCTTCAACAGAATGACAGACTATGTTACTTAAAGAGAGTATAAAAAGAAAACCAAACAATTTCCAGGTACATGTTTATCTGTGTGGATCATTTATTTATTTATTTTAAAACATATTTTCAACCATATCCATTTCACAGCAAGCACTTTCTAAAGCCCAAAACAGTAACACCCAACTCGAAAGCGACGTGTCCCCTTTAGGCATGTGGGATAATTCAACAATAAAAAGTCGTACTCGGTACTTTTTATCAAACCTTGTTGAAAATTCATCACATCTCAAATTTCAACAATTTCAATCACATAGTCATCAAAACCTTCTTCAAGAGACACATTGCTTTTAGATTTGTGTGTAATTATCAACACCAAGGTGCCTCAAAACTGTGTGGTTTTCCTTTTACTTTGTGTTTTGTGGAGTCAAAAATTCCATAATACTTATACTGTGCACTAAAATAGTCTGCCATTTTGAGGAGTCATGAATTTGCTTCAACAAAAATGGCAGGTTGTGTTATAGTTCAAGAAGGTTACAAGAAAATACAAACGATTTCCAGGTATATTTTTGTGGAAAATTATTTTCTAATTTCATTCATATTGTCAGCAATTTCACGAAGGGCCAAAAAAGCAGCAAAAATTGTCTTTTTCGAGAAAACCACGTTTTAAGTTTAGCTAGTTTTGAAACTACTAGTTGGTAGACTATTCAAAATTTAATCATGGAATTTTTTACATGTCAGGGAAGAAGTGATCCTAAAAACTGTGAGGTTTTCCCAATACTTTGTGAACTATGATGGTCTGCCATTTTGGGGAGTCAAACTACTGCTTCAACAAAATGGCAGATCATGTTAGTTCAAGACGGCCAAGGAAAACTAAACAATTTCCAGGTGTATTTGTGTGGATCATTATTTTCTAAATTTAAAACATCTTTGGATGACAGTAATTTAAGAGCGGCATATAGGGTAGAGACATGGGCCTTCGGTGATACATGTAGATGTTCATCCATGACTGCACAGAGATTTCTGGCTTTCGTTGAGTGGTTTCACATCACCAACCATGATGGAAATGACTGGAAGTGGCTGTTGTGAAAATCTTGATGTAAAATGAAGAACCAATGCTTTGCAGCATTAAGCATCATCTTGTTTGCAGTGGCTCTTTGGTGAATGTCCTTGATGCATGCATTGAGTTTCATTAGTACAGTGTTGCAGTCTGGCATAAACATGTGTCCGTGGTCGCCTCATACTCACATTGTAATGGGGCCGCATTCCTGGAGTCACCCTCCTCATCACCTGTTCTCTTTCAATCTCTCCCAATGTGGAGAAGATGTTATCAAAGTACTGCAAGATAATAAAAAAATCAAAGAAAAACAAATAACTAGTAGAAATAATTATTGGTTACCTCACCTCTGTAGGTAATCAAGACTTTCCACCCCCTCAGCTTTATTATAGAAACATAATGAACTTACTTCTGTTTTGTGTTTAAAAAAAAAGGTATGAGTTCACTCTTAATCGCAAAACCTTGGCCAAGGCTAAGGGTGATAATCTAATACTAATAATTTACCATTCGGACAACCTCTCATTGAGCCAAATACAGTGATGGCAACCTGCTCCATCATTTGTAAATGAAGGACAAAAGGTCTGGAATCCGGAATTACACAATATCACCCAGAAAGGGAGATTAAAGTACCCTCCATATTTTTTCATGAGGGATTCAAAGCATCGCACGGTATAGGTGCCTGCCTAGCCTGTGCATGCAGCACAATAGATTTCCCGGTTCAAATAATATGGCCAACTGACCATAAAAAAAATGGATACTCTGAGTTGTTCCGGGCGTTTGTAAGTTGGCCAACATAAGCTAGTTTGAATAAGATTTTACTTTTTTTTGTATACACCATCAGACATGGTTAAAATAACGAGAATGTATGGACCAAATTGCACAGTTTTCGCATGGGGCACTTTCGTAATATTTGCAGGATCTACATGCAGATTTGACATGGTTGTTCTGATGCAATTAACTTTGATCAAAGGTTTTATATAAACACCATCAAAATACCTTCCCTATAGCATCTGCACTCAGGCCTGGAATAACATGCTTGCTACGGAGACCATCGATCTCCATTGCCCCATGTATTGGCCTTCGTGCCTTCAAAAGTTTCCCACTGAAGTGCCCTTTGCAAAATGCAAATGACCTTGCCCTTCCAACATGAAATTCCAGGCCTGCTCATGAGTCGGTCTACACTGCTGCCCCTTTCAATGTTCGATTTATCTTTTACATAAGGATTTGTTGTGATAATAATTCTGAGCAGTATTACCTGAGCATCCCTTGTCGCTAGGCAACATCTGAGCAGAACACAAACAACTAAAGAGGTTTTCCATCATCTCATTTTCTTATGTGCTTGTCTTGTCATTTCTCTTTTAGACCTGTAAAGAAAACAATTTTGGGTTGAAAAACAAAATTGACTAGAGTGGGACTCGAACTAACCACCTCCAGATTAACGTGTAGACATTTCTACCAACTGTGTCATATATGGTCCCTGGCTACACGACAGTTTAAAACGATGTATGTACAAAATAGGGACACCGACATAGGTCTAGATAGCTCAGTTGGTATAGAGTGCTGTCACATTAAAGGAACACGTTGCCTTGGATCGGACGAGTGGGTCTATAAAAAGCGTTTGTAACCATTGTTATAAAATGCATATTGTTGGAAAGATGTTTTAAAAGTAGAATACAATGATCCACACATATTTGCGTCGAAGTTGCATGGTTTTCCTTTTACTTTGTGAACTTACACGGTCGGCCATTTATGGGAGTCCAAAATTTGACTCCCATAAATGGCCGATGGTGTTTGTCCACAAGGTATGAAGAAAACTACGAAATTTCGAGGCAACTTTGTGTGGATCATTATATTCTACTTTTAAAACATCTTTCTGATCAATGCATTTTATAACAAACGGTTACAACACTTTTCAAAAACCAGCTCGACCGATCCAAGGCAACGTGCTCCTTTAATCCATTTATTAAAAACATTTATGTTTAAAGTACATGGGTGTCAAATTGCCTGTGTTTCGATGTAAAACATTTCAAATGAATCATGCTTTTATATGATGACCTAAAACTGTATGCAATTAGCATTCCGCAAGATCGAAAAACATTGAGAGGGGACCAGTAGCTCTATCTTGATGCATCTTTTTACAGTACGCTCTGTATAGTCTTCACCATAAGATGGATCAATCACAGGATTAACTTAAAAAACCAATATAGGATATTTCAAAGTTACACTTCAAGAGGTGTGTTTTGGCGACAGTAACCAATACAAATTTTGATTATTGGCCTGTGATTAACCGTTGGCTAATTCAACCAAAAAAATTATTGGTTACAACCGCCAAAACGCACCGCTGGGGTTATGATCGCACGAGGCATTCTGATAAAGAAAAACAGTGAAATCATTCAATTGGTGACAATGAAACACCCTGAATATATTCATGCATACCTACAGAAATTATTGGTTGGCACACACCATAAAGTTGGCGCTAGGCAGTCGCAGAAACGTGGCCATAACATGCCACAACAAAATCATTAAAATGAAAACTGTTTTAATTCTGGACGCAAATCTCAAATACAGGAGTTCAGTAAAACTTTGTTGTTAGCGGTACTGGGCCCAATTTCATGGCTCTACTTACTGCAGAATTCTGTGCTAACGATCACGAATCTCTGCTTACGAGCAAGCGCCGAGTTTCTGCCCTAGCCTTGTAAGTGTAGAATGCCTAGTAACAGGGAGTACGCACGCGCAGAAGCCAAAATTCACCGCTAACCCGTGAAATACGCGTGTCGTAACCTCCGTAACCTTGATTCTGTCCTTACGATAAGCAGAGCCATAAAATTGGGCCCTGTCGTAAGCTAATTCATTTAAAGATAGAATAACAACAAACTTGACTGCAACTTACCATGTGTGTATTGCAGGATGATGGCATATTTCACTAATTTCAGTAAAGCTTCTACGGCACTTTATGTACGCGTGTCTCTTCAGCAGCCATTTCAGGTGAGGCCTTGCAGGTAGGCTGCCTCCCCACACATCTTCCTGCACATCTCAGAGTGTCATCTTCTCAAGGATTCCTACCAGTAAAACAAAAAAAATATTGGGATTGAGCAAAGAAAAAAATGCCCAGTCTGTTTACCTTGAGGTTTATTATTTGATAAGTAAAATAAATAAAGAATACAACACATGATAAAACAACTTATTGACCCAAACGACATGATGTCATAATAATATTTGTAGTAATAACTAGTTCTTATATAGAGCACATTTCACAATAACCCTCTCAAGGCGCTTTACATTATTGCATTGGTCAATTGGCCATAACATTCTTTTAATCTGTCTCAGCTCCCTTGGGAGTATACAACCTGGGCAACCCTATGCTCCAAGGGCTTTTCATACACAGTATCAACCTCTACCCTAGCTGGTACCCACTTATAGTGTCCTGACCGGAATTTGAATACACACTCCGATGACCTAACCACCAGAACTTAAATTGGATGATCAGGAAAATCTTTGTTGCGCCATTTTGAGAGTGTTGTACAATGAATTCCTCCATGATTGTGCAGTTAGTGAACATATTAGGTGACACTCAATCCATTAAACAGATTTTTAAATGCCTACCATAAAATTCATATGCAATTTTACTCCCATAATGGCAAATGCTGCAATCAGCAGCCTTAAATGACAATGATGCAGTGGGTCAAATACTCATTTTCATTACTAAAATTAGTATTAGTAAAAAGTTTTTCAAGTAACAGAGCCTTATCCCAAGCCCAAGCGGGTTGCTGGCAAAAAATTAATGTCCACATAAAAACATTCTGACTTTCTAAAACAGATACTTTCTTCCTATTCAAGGTATTAAACCTGCCTTGCTAACACAAAAAATAAACTTGGAAGGGGGTGGGGGGACATCAAACCTTTTTCAATTCTTCTTCCTCAAGCCGCAACCTCTCATCTGCCTCTCGCTTTTTTCTCTCCGACTCTTTTTTACTCATCTCTAAGACTTTTTGGGTCTCGTCATCGTCTGAGTCTGTGTTACTTTCCAGGAGAATGGTTTGCCTTGGTTGTTTACTAACACAAAAAGTGAGGAGAAAAAAAATCAATTAACAAATTGTCACATGTTTTGTTCTCAATTTATATTTGGTTTACCGTAACACCATGTGTACAATCTACTTACTGGTTACATGATTACATTAAGTTGAGAAATTGTCTTGCTATATATTCTACTATCGCAATTGTTTGCATATTGTCAGGTAAGGGTTGAAAACAAATATATTAACCTCCATTATATACATAATTAACCTATTTATCATTTACAAAGCGGCAATAAATTCACCAACAGTGACACCACAGGCCAAAAACAAAAATCGGATATAGTATAAAGGTATTAAAAGTGAAGAAAACTTAATAAGCAGTGGTATCAATGTAATGTGACGTCTAACCTTACACTCTAACTAGGCCTAATTGGGGGATAATGATGTAAAAGCTCCTATTCTAATCTAATTGATGAGCTAATACACCCAAACTATAGTATCAATAATAATACGAGACATTTATATGGCAACATTTGCGCAACTCAAAACATAAAACAATAAACAAATATACACAAAGCAATTGTTACAATAGAAAGCAAACTACGTATACGAGTCTCAAAACAACATTGATAAAGAGGCACAAGACATACCAACCGTCGATTTCACAAAACTCTTCCTAACTTAAGACTAATCCTAGGACTTAGGACGAGTCCCAAACCTGCACTGTAGCATGCAGACCTTTACATTTATCCTAAGTTAGGACGAGTTTCGTACTAACTCGAGATAAGACGAGTCCTAACTCTTTGTGAAATCAACCCCAGGCATGTTAGTATTAACTATCCATGACAAAAATAAGGAAAAGAGAAAACCAGGCAAGAAAAACAGAAGAAAAGATAATATTCCTGTACTTTTGTACACAGAAAGTGAAATAAAAAGGAGGAAAATCAAAACCCAAAAAGAGGAAGTCATCTGAAAGGACTAAACTTAAACATATAAGAAGTCTGCAATGGGTTTTGAATTATAAAACTCATCTGGAAGATAACAATGAATGAAAAATGCATACATGTTTCAATATGAGGGTGACAGGTAAAAACAAACAAAACTTAGTCTGCAATGGGTTTTGAATTACAAAAAATCATCTGGAAGATAACAATGAATGAAAAATGCATACATGTTTCAATATGGGGGTGACAGATAAAAACACACAAAACTTAGAAGTCTGCAATGGGTTTTGAATTTTAACAAAATACCCTGGAAGAAAACAATGAATGAAAAAAGCATATTTCAATATGAGGGTGACAGATAAAAGCATCCATTTAAATAGTATTAAGGGAAAAATATGTTTATAAATTTACAAACCAAAATAAGAAACATTTCATAAACAAGAAATCAAATGACATGTGACAGGCATTTTACATAAATTAATGCCTTATCAACGTTCAACAATATTCAAACAAAAGTATACAATATGAACAACGATCAATTAAAACCACAATTTTAAGTCTTGTAATGTACATGTATAATATCAAATAATAAACCACAAGGGAAACCGATTAGGTAATTTTTTTAATGATTCCGGGAGCAGGATTTGAACCAACGAACTCCAAATTAACGTGCCAGCACTCAAGGCCTTATACTTCACGAAAGGTAACGAGGGCGATTGCCCCTCTGGTCATTGCCTTTGAAATGCTCCAGTAATTTACAATTTCCACATAAGGTGCACCATTACCAAGGGAAAAATGCCTTGGTGCCGGTGCCCTTTCACAAACAAAGCATACAGGCCTGCTAACCCTGTGTTGGCGGGCTCTCCATTTTGTCAATATCTTAGTTCAGGGTGCCATGTATTATTGTTTCTACTATATTACCTTCCAGTATGCACTAATAATCCAATCAAACCAGAGTGTGATATCAGGCGATAACCCAATCACAGTTTTCATATTGCACTCTGAGTATTGTGAGTGTCAATGTATCACGCTTCGCATACGGTCAGTGCAAAAGTTACGTCAGGCGTCAAATTTGTAGCGCTTAAGATGAATGATAATTACCCTGAAAGAACAAGATAAATTGCCCCACTATCAAGTCCAGAAAACTCATTTGGTTTGACAGGTCGGACAGAGGTGATGAATGATCAAATAATCAAACAAGGACAGGAGAAAACATGTTGGGAAAATGTTTTCTGTAAGCTGATTGGTTTGCTCTGTGATTTATTGGAAAACAATCAGTCACCACTTATAATTTATAACGGTTGCAGAAATTAAGAATGACTCGAGACATAGTTCTTGCGATCTTCAGTGTCCGCTTGTAAGGTTGCGGTTTTTGGAAAGGCGAGAATGAAAGACATAACATGTCTGATTGAAAACCATTGGACCAATTTGCATTCGAAAGCTTTGTAAGTGACAATGATGAATTTAAACAGGTTTACGAAGACAAATTTATTAATTCTTTAGAAAAAAAAGTGAAAATGAAAGACAGCACTACCTTTGATTGAGCACCATTGGACCAATTTGCCATCAAAAGCTTTGGAATTGATGATAAATTGAAAAAGGTTTTCTGAAGACAACTCTTATACCAATTTATCATTACTATTGACAACATGAAATTCTCAGCAAGGAGGAAAATGAAGGTAAAAAAAACAGGGTTTGCTGTTCTGTTACTTCGATTACCTAGGATTATACTAGGATAATTGCACAGTGGTAACAGTTGGTGAAAAAAAAACAGTACACAGATGGACATCAGGGCATGAAAAAACATGCACAAACACCAATGAACAAAGGTATTTAAAAAGGCAAGACATATATATACATAAATCCTCAATCTAGGTATAAAATAGGGCTACTATAACCCAATATAAAAACAATATTTTGTAAATGACAAAAATAAATAATTCTTCAATATTATCAATCTTTAAAGACACTGGCACTCATATTGGGTTTTGTCCATTAAATGCTGATTTATAGGCAAAATTATAAAGAAATATACATTATAAGACACATGTAAAAGTTCAGCTGAATGCACTGCCTAGTTGTTAAGAAAACAGCAACAAACAGCTTCCAATCAGCATCACAAAAAACACATCCCAACAAAAACTTCTATTACCTTGGTAGCTTAGTGAACTTATGCGTGACTATAGCCTGCTTGCAGTCACATTCTCCGCAGGCATACTCTATACCCTCCTCTCTGAAGAACTGCTCCAGTGCCGTCTGGATCGACCCGATCGGGTTAGAATGACTGAAACATGGACAAATTATAACAATCATTAATAGGAGTCCCTAACCACCGGTTCTTTTCGGAACCAACACTAGTCACATAGAGATATTCACATGTTGTCACCGCAAACCTCTCTAAGTTAGGCCACGTTCGAATTGGCGACTTCGGCTACAGCTACGGCCATTCTTCAACACTGACAGACGCGCTGATCTAGCCGTAGCTGTAGCCAAAGTCGCCAATTTGGACACGGCATTATACCTCAACCTGGATCGACCCGATAGGGTTAGAAATACTGAAATATGGAAAAGTTTAAAACAATTGATACAAATATTGAATTGTGACAATTAACATTTAAAAATTGAAAAAGTATGGCAATGAATTTACTTTTATAGAGAAGGAAACTTCTCCAAAAATCACATTATTTTTGTTTCCTTTTGGTTTTATTAAAAAATACCAAACAACAAGTCCGGTAACAATTATTAAGTTTACAAAAAGTGACATCAAGAGTTTATGATGTATATTAGAATAATTTAAAGATAAAACATTAGTCATTAACAATAAAAAATTATAGAAAAAGTGATAGATAAGATATATAAATGCATTCGCTAACACAGAATTATTGAGGTGCAGTCGAGTCTGAGTGAAGTCCAGTCTACCTTGTCATGTGGGGAAAAAAATTCTGACATTTGAGAACTTTGAGGAAGAGCCGAAAGTAATCCAAAAAGGAGAACATTCTCAATACATGTACAGATTACAATAGATATTGCCTTGGATCTCGTGCTTAAAAAGACATTCAAAATACACAATATATTGTTCAAAATTAGGGAATACATTATGACATTAACAAGATCTCCTGTACTGTTTTAAACACTCCAGTAACATAGCACACAATTATAAAAATACAATGCACAATACAGGACACAATAAAACAGTCACTTAAAGACTAAAGGAAACAAATGTCAGCACAACACCCGCACTAGAAGCAGCCCAACAAATCACATCGTCTCAGCAATAAAATAAAGGTTTATATACAAGATACGAGAGTATCTTATATACAAGTCTTCTAGAATAATATCATAGCATAAAATCAGAACCCTCCCAACTGAATGTTATGTGGCCACAAAACGGGGAGGAATACAAAACGGAAAAAATATTTTAGAACTTTGTTGAGCCAGAGCCGAAAGTAAAAAAAAAAAAAGAGTATTCTCAAGAGAGAAAAAATAATTGCCAAACCTCCTTCTGGGCATGTCCAGCGAGAGATCGTAGAGTGCATGACTTCAAATTCAAAGTTCTTGACAATCGGGCAGTCGTGCGGATAGCGAAACCTCAGTTTAATTTTATCATCATCCGTCCCTGGGGTCTCGTCCAAGGGGGAGTTTAGCGCCCTCTTGTTGGCCCTTTCGGTGTCGTCTTTGAGTTGATCCAGGCACTGACAGAGGAACTCTTGCGCATCCTAGAAATGCAGAGGTTTAAAGACAATGGACACTATTGGTAATTGTCAAAGACCAGTCTTCTCACTTGGTGTATCTCAACATATGGATAAAATAACAAACCTGCGAAAATTTGAGCTTGATTGGTCGTCGGAGTTGCGAGATAACTATGAAAGAACAAAACACCCCTGCCATACGTAAATGTGTGCTTTCAGATGCTTGATTTCAAGACCTCAAATTCTAAACTTGAGGTCTCGAAATCAAATTCGTGGAAAATTACTTCTTTCCTTCGAAAACTACGTCACTTCAAAGGGAGCCGTTTCTCACAATGTTTTATACTATCAACCTCTCCCCATTACTCTTTAGCAAGTGAGGTTATATGCTGATAATTATTTGGAGTAATTACTAATAGTGTCCACTGCCTTTAAGAGTTAGTTGGATTACTTTGTTGCAGTGCATTTCCTTTTGACAATATTCTATTGTCACGCAGAAGTTTTGAGGCAGTTAAGTATGGCACCACTGCTCATTTAACAACAATATGGCAAGATGCATTTCGCAAATACCACTGCGCAAGCGCAGACTGTTGAATGAGGTGCATTGTGGGATAGATATGGATAAAATTTGATCACCAGCTAGACCACTATGCACCTAATTCCAAGCTTTACGCACGCACCCCAGTATTTGCGAAAAGGTGTTTTACTCTGATATTCGTATCGACACTCCGGCAACCAAATGTACTCTGAGATATTAACAACACTCTAGCAAGAAACAATGTAATACTCAGCAATATTAATGGCTCTTTAATATTAGCCGTTCATAAGCAACCTTTACAAAAAAACAATACAAGTGGGAGTGGAATTCATATACCTTATTAATAAAAAATGGACAAGGTTGGACTATATCTGCTCTTCAATAACCTTGCCGGCTAATCTGGATTATACAAAGTAGGTGGAACCTGATAGAGCTTGATTGATTGATTGATTGATTGATTGATTGAATGATTGGCTGATTGATTGATTGATTGATTGATTGTACAATAACCCAGGTCAGCTTGATTTTCTCTGAAGCAGCACCATTAACATAATGTAGATTTGATAACTTACGTGTTGCATAAATCCAGAGAATCGAGCTGCCGTTGTGGAGATAGCTTGCTTCACTTTACGTAGATACACCCCAATGCTCTCCGCTGAGTGATTGCTCTGCTTGGCGCATAGCAATTGAGCTAAGGCCCTGTAACAGTAATCGATATATCAATACTTATGAGCAAGATCACAACACCTAAAACAAAAGAATTTTGACAGGGAGATTCATAACAGTCACAAAACTTTTCACAAAACTGTCCGTGTTAACTGCTTTGCAGAGCAAACAGGGGTTGCCCTCAACTTTTTTTTCAACTGGCCAGCAGGACCAGTTGGCTTGATTTTTCACTGGTCCGCCAGGTTTTTGACTGGTCCATCAATTTGTTTATGTTATTTTTTTTTTAACTAATAGTATACTGTTGTATACCAACTGCTCGATTTCCGATCGTCGCTATTTCAAAATTCAACATGAATTGCAACGTAAACTTAACTGCACTGGAAGCCATACTTTATTTATGTGTACCAAGTTATTGTGTTCGTAAGAGGGCTCATTAATGTTAGAGTATTTTATCCTTAAAAATGTAATAACAATGTTATTAAAATTAATTTAAAAACAGGTCAAATTATTTGTCAGAGCAAAATTTAAAATGTCGTTATTTAAGTAGTTTTTTTTAGTCCACAGTTTATTGTAAGCACTCTACATAAAAGTATTCCTAAGTAAGAAGAACTTTTTTATGAAGAAAAAAAAATAGTGTTTTTACTATAAAAAAAAACCCAAAACACTTTAAAACCGACTGTTAAAATATCATTAACTTTTTATGTACTGCCTTCAAATCTACTGTGGGGGAGGGTTACGTGCGATCGCTCGAGTTATTTTATCATGTATAAACATTGCCTATTATTGTAGTTTTAATAAGTATTCATAAACATAATACATCGTACCGAAGTTCCCAAAATCTTCCCACTTTCGTCCAGAAAAACCCCCAACAAAAAGTAAACATCAAAAAAGTTGCAACATCCATGATGAAGCATACTAGTTAGACAGTATTTTTTTTCAATTATGTGTATGGAATGGTCGGTGCCGGCGTCTGTTTTGTGAACAAAATGTTCATTTAAAAAACATTTTTAAAAGCAGCAAAAACAGCTGCGCCTTTGTTTAACACATGATTGCATTCTAGAACCCAGGTCTTTCTTGAAATCAACCCGCAAAAAACCCCAAACAACCGCGCATTTTATGTGACCAAAAAAAAACAATGGATTGGAACAATAAACAAGATCGCCCAACAAAATTACCCAAAATCAGGACGGAAGAACTTTACTAAACACAATTAAATACTCCTTTTTGCTCATCCAGTGTATCCTAACTTGGTAATTTTTGTTGAATTAAGCCTCACCTTCTCGCTCGTTTTTCGTAAACACGCTAGCCTCTTTTAATTATTCCCACACGCAAATCTGCTCCATTGACGACCATGCTGCTGACAGAATATGTTTTGCTTTGTGGTCTTCTGTCTAGGCGATTGAAGCTAGTTTTGTAAGCTATCGCGTACTTTCACCAATAGAGGACGTCTATTCCCAGGCTATCGAATATTCTGAAACGCCCTCTAGCGTTCAGTATTTCTTACACTTTTTGCCACACGTGAACTAATGCGAAGACTACAAGCCTTTGCGTTGCATGATGGGATTTTGCGCTGTGTATGCGTGATCGTCGGAAGTCTGCCAGCGTTCAGCGGCACCTCGAGTAATTTTTATTACGTTTTACCCAAACCTTGACTCCTTGAGTGAATGTTTTTACGTTTTATTCGAGCCTGAAAATAGTAAAAAAAATAGTTATAGTTCTGTAGTACCGCTGCCGACATTTTTGACTGGTCAGCCGGACCAGTTGGCAAGGTGTTTCAGCTGGTCCGCCGCGATTTCTACTGGCATTTGGCCAACGGACCTGCGTTAAGGTCGAACGCTGGCAAATGCAGCATTATTATTTGATTTGTTGTCTTGTATGTCCCATATTAACTTACTTGAACTTACTTGAATCCACCGACGCCATCACACAACTGGGGAGGAGACGGTGGTTCTGGTTACTGGGGCAGACAGCTTAGATAAGCTTATGTAGAGCCCCCCGACGTTCTTTAGGAATTTATCCACATGTCCCTTGAAAATGTTCACACTTGAATCTTCAATTGCTTTTCGAGGGAGAATGTTCCAGTAGTTGACCACTCTCTGGGTAAACCAGAACTGCCTGAGGTTGAGGTTGGATCTTGATTTGTACAGTTTAAGTTGGTGACCCCTGTGCTGCACGGTTGACAAATCAAAGAAATGTTCAGGGTTCAAGCCCTCAAGGCCCCTAAGTATCTTAAAGGTCTCGATAAGATCTCCTCGCAGCGTCCTGCACTCAGGGTGGTCAATTTCACTTCCCTGAGTCTGTGGACGTAGTCTAGGTGAGATAGACCTCCAATCATTCGCAATGCTCTCTTTTGCACTCTTTCTATTAGGTCAATATCCCTTTGAAGATGAGGCCTCCACGCCTGAACACAGTAATCTAGGTGTGGTCTAACCAGTTCTTTGTACAGTCTGATGATTGTTGTTTTGTCTTTGTTCGTAATGGTTCTGTTGATTAGCCCCAGGGCTCTGAATGCGCTTTTGACTGCCTTCGCACAGTGGGTACTTGCATTTAGTGACTGATGGATGATTACCCCAAGATCTCTTTCTTCACTTACTGTCTGAATTATACTGTCACCAATGGAGTAGTTGTGCTTGATGTTACTATGCCCGAAGTGGAGGCACTTGCATTTGTCAATATTAAATAACATTTGCCAGTCATCAGACCACCGGTAAAGACGATCGAGGTCGTCCTGAAGAGCGCGAGCATCTGCTGGGGTTTTCACTTTTCTGAAGACCTTGGTGTCGTCAGCGAACTTCAGGACCGAACTCAAGATATCCTCGTCAATGTCGTTGATGTAGATGATGAACAACAGCGGGCCAAGAACAGAACCTTGGGGGACACCGCTTTTAACTCCTGACCACTCCGATTGGGCCCCGTTCACCACCACCCTCTGTTGTCTGTCAGACAGCCATGCCTTAATCCAAGCAGCAGTTGAATCACCTATCCCATGTGATCGTAGTTTCGTCAGTAACCTCTGGTGTGGAACTCGGTCGAAGGCTTTACTGAAATCGAGGTACACTGCATCAACAGGGTTGCCATCATCAACGGTCTTTGTTACAAGCTCCAGAAAAGTTAGTAAATTGGTCAGGCAGGAACGACCTCTTAAAAACCCGTGCTGTGAATCACTGATCAATCTGTGTGCTATAAGGTGTTCCATGATGGCATCTCGGAGGATGGTTTCAAACACCTTACTGACCTGTGAGGTTAGGCTGATCGGCCTGTAGTTTGCTGCTACACTACGTTTGCCCTTCTTGAAGATGGGGGTGACGTTTGCTCTCCTCCAGTCTAGTGGAACCACTCCTTCTGCCATGGACTTCTGGAAAATTTGGCTGAGGGGTTCAGCTATCGCGCCCGATACTTCCCTTAAAACCACAGAATAAATATCATCTACTCCGGGTGCCTTGCCAGGCTTCAACTTCATTAGCACTTTGAGAACGTTCTCCGCTGTCACCTCTACATCTCTGAGCATGTCGTCGTTCGGTCCGCCAAACATCCTCTTGGGATGTGGTATGTTATGTAATTGTTCAAGTGTGAACACAGATGAAAAATAGTAATTTAACACCATAGCTGTTCTCACGTCGTCTGTAATGACTTCTCCATTTTCTTCCGTCAGAGGACCCACTTGGTCCCTTGTTTTCATGTTGCTCCTCACATATGCATAGAAGGCTTTAGGGTTCTGCTTGATTTTCTTTGTCAATCTTGACTCGTACTTTCTTTTGGCTGCTCTAATTTCTTTAGTCGCAAGGTTCAAAGCTCATTTGTACCGCAAGTAGTCTGCATGTTCTTGGGATTCTGTAAACCTCTTCCATAGGCGATATTTGCTCCTTCTCACTTTCTCTACTTTTTTGGTCCACCACAGAGGCTTTTTCTTGCTGGTTTTTCTCGTTTTCTTGGGTACAAACTTCACCACAGCTTCGTGGAGAAGTTCTTTGAAGATGACCCAGGTTCATCTTCCGCTCCTTTGTCACTAAACAGCACATTCCAATCCTGTTCAGACAGATACTTGTTCATGGTCTTGTAGTCCCCGTTACGATAGTCAAAATATGATATCTTCCAAACCTTTATTTGCACTGATGTCACAAGGTCGAAAGTGATGGCGTTGTGGTCACTGGTTCCGAAGGGTTCATTAAGCAGAACAATACCATCTAGTGGGAGGGGGAGGGGGACACGGCGGAAATGTGCTAACTAATAAACATCAGGGTATCCAAATGGAACCAAAAAGACCTGGGCAACATTTCATAAAGCCTGTTAGCACAAAAATATGCTTAGCACAGACCAATCTTGCTCAGCAGAAATTGGGTACCAGCCAAAATTCAATCAAGTTAGGATTGTTGCAACTGACGCCCCACTCAATTATTTTGCTCATCAAATAAACTTGCTAAGCAGTATTTTCTGCTTAACAGCTTTATGAAATTGCGACCACTTTTAACATTGATTTAGAAGTATCATGGCTGAGCAGTATAGTGCACCGAACTCAAGCTCTGGTGTTCATTGTCAGAGAGTGGGCCCCCCAGTGCTATGTTTCAAACTATTCGAAAGCGCCCTCACTTTTGTGTACGTCGCTCAACCATGCACTGGGCGACTTTGTTAGGGGGCGACAGTGTCGGGGGCGACTTTGTTGGGGGCGACTCTGTCAGGGGGCGACTTTGTGAGGGGCGACTTTGACAGGGGGGCGACTTTGTAAGTGAGGGGGCGACTTTGTGGTGGGCGACTTTGCTGGGGGCGACTTTGTAGTGGGCGACTTTGCTGGGGGGGCGACTTTGTTGTGGGCGACTTTGCTGGGGGGCGAGATGACTGGTTTCCCCACAGACATGGTGGATTCAGATCAGAAGCATGTTGCAATGAATGGCCAACATGCCTCCTCAAATCAAACCATAGAGTAAGATCAAACCAATGTGTTTTTTAAGTGATGATACAAAGCGCATGATGGACACCGTGAAGTTTTCGGAGCAGCAACAAGATGACGACCACAAAGACAGTTCTGGTGGACGATTACCGCTGTTCAAAGGTAAAAATAGTGAATGCCGATCGGTGTGTATGGTCGGAGTTCAGATCAGGGGAGAGAGAGTTTGTAAATTGTAATGTAATAATTTTATTTATTATTTAATCATACTTCATAGTCATACCCTGAATACCGTCCATGCCATGGGCCGGGGTAGGGAAGTTTCCGTATGGCGCCACCACTTTTTCATTCGATATGAAATAACATAGTATCTAATTTACCTCAATAATGAGATATCCCTTTTTGTAAAAATGAGTGAAAAAGTGGTGGCGCCATACGGAAAGTTATCCTAACCAATAGAGTTATATACAAGAACTAGAGCCAGAGGGCGCACTGGTCAATATACACGACCTTGCATGCCCGCAGGCAGGTGTTTGTGCGGCCATTTTCAAAATTTTGTAAGTTGACAATACAGCAGCGCGTAGCCGTAGCATTCAATAAACACAAACTCCAATGTGTGTTTCATATTCAACGAACGGGCGTACAGAATGGGTCGCGCGTGTCTCCTTGCAGTCCCGTCGCGTTTGTGCAAGAAGCATCACCTACCAGTGCGCCCAGTTGCGATACTGTGTAACCCTACTGGTGAGTGCCGACAAACCTCCGGCTACGCCCTCGGCAGGAGGGTTACTTATCGCAACTACATTGCGCCCTAGTTCTTATATTTAACTCTATGTATATAACTCCCTCTCTGCATATGGGCTGTACAGATAGGATAGCCTCCACCTCTGAAATAAATAAAGTTTTCATTTTTTAATACTTTGAAAATTTAATTATTTAATTTTTAATAATAAAAAAAACTAAACATGAACACCCCGGGGTTGATAAATTTCCTTCCTGCATTGCCCTGATATTCATAGAGTCCACGGTGCGACCTGCAACTTCAGAGATCCCCTGCTAGTGCTAGTGCCACCTGCTTGCTCCGCTGGTACCCTGTACAGTTACCACTGTCCCAACTATTTCGGTTGGGACTAATCTATACTATAGTTGTTGCAGTTGTTAAGACGGAACACTATCATTCAATGACGTTCCTTGACAATGTCAGTGATATAGTGCACTGCACTGACGTGACCTGAGAGGCTGAGTGCGCATACATCGAGTGGGGAAAATCACTCATAAAGACATAATCAGTCGTAGCCTAAGTCCCCTAGTACTACCAATTCATCAATCAGATAGTTGTCATTTTTAGCCTAACTATATATTAACAATCCACATGTGCAATCATGCCTACTACTAGTATTACTGGTAGCCCAAGGCTACAGTACAAGTAACATGTGTCCGTAGACATGACTGTAGTCGGCACTTTAGACAGCTCTAGCTGGAGTCTATCTGATCCCTCTCTTCTGATCCTTCTAAGTTCTACTGTTCTGTTTAATCTCTCTGTCTGACTGTCTATACCGAGTCTAGACGATCAGTTTTGTCATTGCAGGAATTCAAGAAGTCATAATACCACTGATGCAAATATCACCCTCTTTGTTATACAAAGTTTTGTGGAATTCTTCATAATCTTAGCATACAGACCTTAACTGATCGCAATTCCCGGCCTGACTGATTTGGTTGAATTGCCGGAAGGCATTGTGGGATTGAAAAAAGGGCTTTGTGTGTAAGCCCACTCTTTCCTTCCCACAATGCCTTCCGGCAATTCAACAAAATCAGTCAGGCGGGAATTGCGATCAGTTAAGGTCTGTTATGCTAAGATTATGAAGTAATTCCACAAAACTTTGTATAACAAAGAGGGTGATATTTGCAATCAGTGGTATTATGACTTCTTGAATTCCTGCAATGACAAAACTTGATCGTCTAGACTCGGTATAGACAGTCAGACAGAGAGATTAAACAGAACAGTAGAACTTAGAAGGATCAGAAGAGAGGGATCAGATAGACTCCAGCTAGAGCTGTCTAAAGTGCCGACTACAGTCATGTCTACGGACACATGTTACTTGTACTGTAGCCTTGGGCTACCAGTAATACTAGTAGTAGGCATGATTGCACATGTGGATTGTTAATATATAGTTAGGCTAAAAATGACAACTATCTGATTGATGAATTGGTAGTACTAGGGGACTTAGGCTACGACTGATTATGTCTTTATGAGTGATTTTCCCCACTCGATGTATGCGCACTCAGCCTCTCAGGTCACGTCAGTGCAGTGCACTATATCACTGACATTGTCAAGGAACGTCATTGAATGATAGTGTTCCGTCTTAACAACTGCAACAACTATAGTATAGATTAGTCCCAACCGAAATAGTTGGGACAGTGGTAACTGTACAGGGTACCAGCGGAGCAAGCAGGTGGCACTAGCACTAGCAGGGGATCTCTGAAGTTGCAGGTCGCACCGTGGACTCTATGAATATCAGGGCAATGCAGGAAGGAAATTTATCAACCCCGGGGTGTTCATGTTTAGTTTTTTTTATTATAAAATTAAATAATTAAATTTTCAAAGTATTAAAAAATGAAAACTTTATTTATTTCAGAGGTGGAGGCTATCCTATCTGTACAGCCCATATGCAGAGAGGGAGTTATATACATAGAGTTAAATATAAGAACTAGGGCGCAATGTAGTTGCGATAACGTAACCCTCCTGCCGAGGGCGTAGCCGGAGGTTTGTCGGCACTCACAGTAGGGTTACACAGTATCGCAACTGGGCGCACTGGTAGGTGATGCTTCTTGCACAAACGCGACGGGACTGCAAGGAGACACGCGCGACCCATTCTGTACGCCCGTTCGTTGAATATGAAACACACATTGGAGTTTGTGTTTATTGAATGCTACGGCTACGCGCTGCTGTATTGTCAACTTACAAAATTTTGAAAATGGCCGCACAAACACCTGCCTGCGGGCATGCAAGGTCGTGTATATGACCAGTGCGCCCTCTGGCTCTAGTTCTTGTATATAACTCTATTGGTTAGGATAACTTTCCGTATGGCGCCACCACTTTTTCACTCATTTTTACAAAAAGGGATATCTCATTATTGAGGTAAATTAGATACTATGTTATTTCATATCGAATGAAAAAGTGGTGGCGCCATACGGAAACTTCCCTACCCCGGCCCATGGCATGGACGGTATTCAGGGTATGACTATGAAGTATGATTAAATAATAAATAAATTATTACATTACAATTTACAAACTCTCTCTCCCCTGATCTGAACTCCGACCATACACACCGATCGGCATTCACTATTTTTACCTTTGAACAGCGGTAATCGTCCACCAGAACTGTCTTTGTGGTCGTCATCTTGTTGCTGCTCCGAAAACTTCACGGTGTCCATCATGCGCTTTGTATCATCACTTAAAAAACACATTGGTTTGATCTTACTCTATGGTTTTGATTTGAGGAGGCATGTTGGCCATTCATTGCAACATGCTTCTGATCTGGAATCCACCATGTCTGTGGGGAAACCAGTCATCTCGCCCCCCAGCAAAGTCGCCCACAACAAAGTCGCCCCCCCAGCAAAGTCGCCCACTACAAAGTCGCCCCCAGCAAAGTCGCCCACCACAAAGTCGCCCCCTCACTTACAAAGTCGCCCCCCTGTCAAAGTCGCCCCTCACAAAGTCGCCCCCTGACAGAGTCGCCCCCAACAAAGTCGCCCCCGACACTGTCGCCCCCTAACAAAGTCGCCCAGTGCATGGTTGAGCGACGTACACAAAAGTGAGGGCGCTTTCGAATAGTTTGAAACATAGCACTGGGGGGCCCACTCTCTGACAATGAACACCAGAGCTTGAGTTCGGTGCACTATACTGCTCAGCCATGATACTTCTAAATCAATGTTAAAAGTGGTCGCAATTTCATAAAGCTGTTAAGCAGAAAATACTGCTTAGCAAGTTTATTTGATGAGCAAAATAATTGAGTGGGGCGTCAGTTGCAACAATCCTAACTTGATTGAATTTTGGCTGGTACCCAATTTCTGCTGAGCAAGATTGGTCTGTGCTAAGCATATTTTTGTGCTAACAGGCTTTATGAAATGTTGCCCAGGTCTTTTTGGTTCCATTTGGATACCCTGATGTTTATTAGTTAGCACATTTCCGCCGTGTCCCCCTCCCCCTCCCACTAGATGGTATTGTTCTGCTTAATGAACCCTTCGGAACCAGTGACCACAACGCCATCACTTTCGACCTTGTGACATCAGTGCAAATAAAGGTTTGGAAGATATCATATTTTGACTATCGTAACGGGGACTACAAGACCATGAACAAGTATCTGTCTGAACAGGATTGGAATGTGCTGTTTAGTGACAAAGGAGCGGAAGATGAACCTGGGTCATCTTCAAAGAACTTCTCCACGAAGCTGTGGTGAAGTTTGTACCCAAGAAAACGAGAAAAACCAGCAAGAAAAAGCCTCTGTGGTGGACCAAAAAAGTAGAGAAAGTGAGAAGGAGCAAATATCGCCTATGGAAGAGGTTTACAGAATCCCAAGAACATGCAGACTACTTGCGGTACAAATGAGCTTTGAACCTTGCGACTAAAGAAATTAGAGCAGCCAAAAGAAAGTACGAGTCAAGATTGACAAAGAAAATCAAGCAGAACCCTAAAGCCTTCTATGCATATGTGAGGAGCAACATGAAAACAAGGGACCAAGTGGGTCCTCTGACGGAAGAAAATGGAGAAGTCATTACAGACGACGTGAGAACAGCTATGGTGTTAAATTACTATTTTTCATCTGTGTTCACACTTGAACAATTACATAACATACCACATCCCAAGAGGATGTTTGGCGGACCGAACGACGACATGCTCAGAGATGTAGAGGTGACAGCGGAGAACGTTCTCAAAGTGCTAATGAAGTTGAAGCCTGGCAAGGCACCCGGAGTAGATGATATTTATTCTGTGGTTTTAAGGGAAGTATCGGGCGCGATAGCTGAACCCCTCAGCCAAATTTTCCAGAAGTCCATGGCAGAAGGAGTGGTTCCACTAGACTGGAGGAGAGCAAACGTCACCCCCATCTTCAAGAAGGGCAAACGTAGTGTAGCAGCAAACTACAGGCCGATCAGCCTAACCTCACAGGTCAGTAAGGTGTTTGAAACCATCCTCCGAGATGCCATCATGGAACACCTTATAGCACACAGATTGATCAGTGATTCACAGCACGGGTTTTTTAAGAGGTCGTTCCTGCCTGACCAATTTACTAACTTTTCTGGAGCTTGTAACAAAGACCGTTGATGATGGCAACCCTGTTGATGCAGTGTACCTCGATTTCAGTAAAGCCTTCGACCGAGTTCCACACCAGAGGTTACTGACGAAACTACGATCACATGGGATAGGTGATTCAACTGCTGCTTGGATTAAGGCATGGCTGTCTGACAGACAACAGAGGGTGGTGGTGAACGGGGCCCAATCGGAGTGGTCAGGAGTTAAAAGCGGTGTCCCCCAAGGTTCTGTTCTTGGCCCGCTGTTGTTCATCATCTACATCAACGACATTGACGAGGATATCTTGAGTTCGGTCCTGAAGTTCGCTGACGACACCAAGGTCTTCAGAAAAGTGAAAACCCCAGCAGATGCTCGCGCTCTTCAGGACGACCTCGATCGTCTTTACCGGTGGTCTGATGACTGGCAAATGTTATTTAATATTGACAAATGCAAGTGCCTCCACTTCGGGCATAGTAACATCAAGCACAACTACTCCATTGGTGACAGTATAATTCAGACAGTAAGTGAAGAAAGAGATCTTGGGGTAATCATCCATCAGTCACTAAATGCAAGTACCCACTGTGCGAAGGCAGTCAAAAGCGCATTCAGAGCCCTGGGGCTAATCAACAGAACCATTACGAACAAAGACAAAACAACAATCATCAGACTGTACAAAGAACTGGTTAGACCACACCTAGATTACTGTGTTTCAGGCGTGGAGGCCTCATCTTCAAAGGGATATTGACCTAATAGAAAGAGTGCAAAAGAGAGCATTGCGAATGATTGGAGGTCTATCTCACCTAGACTACGTCCACAGACTCAGGGAAGTGAAATTGACCACCCTGAGTGCAGGACGCTGCGAGGAGATCTTATCGAGACCTTTAAGATACTTAGGGGCCTTGAGGGCTTGAACCCTGAACATTTCTTTGATTTGTCAACCGTGCAGCACAGGGGTCACCAACTTAAACTGTACAAATCAAGATCCAACCTCAACCTCAGGCAGTTCTGGTTTACCCAGAGAGTGGTCAACTACTGGAACATTCTCCCTCGAAAAGCAATTGAAGATTCAAGTGTGAACATTTTCAAGGGACATGTGGATAAATTCCTAAAGAACGTCGGGGGGCTCTACAATAAGGCTTATCCTAAGCTGTCTGCCCCAGTAACCAGAACCACCGTCTCTCCCCAGTTGTGTGATGGCGCGGTGGATTCAAGTAAGTTCAAGTAAGTTAATATGGGACATACAAGACAACAAATCAAATAATAATGCTGCATTTGCCAGCGTTCGACCTTAACGCAGGTCCGTTGGCCAAATGCCAGTAGAAATCGCGGCGGACCAGCTGAAACACCTTGCCAACTGGTCCGGCTGACCAGTCAAAAATGTCGGCAGCGGTACTACAGAACTATGACTATTTTTTTGTTTTACTATTTTCAGGCTCGAATAAAACGTACAAACATTCACTCAAGGAGTCAAGGTTTGGATAAAACGTAATAAAACGCTGGCAAACTTCCGACGATCACGCATACACAGCGCAAAATCCCATCATGCAACGCAAAGGCTTGTAGTCTTCGCATTAGTTCACGTGTGGCAAAAAGTGTAAGAAATACTGAACGCTAGAGGGCGTTTCAGACTATTCGATAGCCTGGGAATAGACGCCCTCTATTGGTGAAAGTACGCGATAGCTTACAAAACTAGCTTCAATCGCCTTGACAGAAGACCACAAAGCAAAACATATTCTGTCAGCAGCATGGTCGTCAATGGAGCAGATTTGCGTGTGGGAATAATTAAAAGAGGCTAGCGTGTTTACGAAAAACGAGCGAGAAGGTGAGGCTTAATTCAACAAAAATTACCAAGTTAGGATACACTGGATGAGCAAAAAGGAGTATTTAATTGTGTTTAGTAAAGTTCTTCCGTCCTGATTTTGGGTAATTTTGTTGGGCGATCTTGTTTATTGTTCCAATCCATTGTTTTTTTTTTGGTCACATAAAATGCGCGGTTGTTTGGGGTTTTTTGCGGGTTGATTTCAAGAAAGACCTGGGTTCTAGAATGCAATCATGTGTTAAACAAAGGCGCAGCTGTTTTTGCTGCTTTTAAAAATGTTTTTTAAATGAACATTTTGTTCACAAAACAGACGCCGGCACCGACCATTCCATACACATAATTGAAAAAAAATACTGTCTAACTAGTATGCTTCATCATGGATGTTGCAACTTTTTTGATGTTTACTTTTTGTTGGGGGTTTTTCTGGACGAAAGTGGGAAGATTTTGGGAACTTCGGTACGATGTATTATGTTTATGAATACTTATTAAAACTACAATAATAGGCAATGTTTATACATGATAAAATAACTCGAGCGATCGCACGTAACCCTCCCCCAAAGTAGATTTGAAGGCAGTACATAAAAAGTTAATGATATTTTAACAGTCGGTTTTAAAGTGTTTTGGGGTATTTTTTTTATAGTAAAAACACTATTTTTTTTTCTTCATAAAAAAGTTCTTCTTACTTAGGAATACTTTTATGTAGAGTGCTTACAATAAACTGTGGACTAAAAAAACTACTTAAATAACGACATTTTAAATTTTGCTCTGACAAATAATTTGACCTGTTTTTAAATTAATTTTAATAACATTGTTATTACATTTTTAAGGATAAAAATACTCTAACATTAATGAGCCCTCTTACGAACACAATAACTTGGTACACATAAATAAAGTATGGCTTCCAGTGCAGTTAAGTTTACGTTGCAATTCATGTTGAATTTTGAAATAGCGACGATCGGAAATCGAGCAGTTGGTATACAACAGTATACTATTAGTTAAAAAAAAAATAACATAAACAAATTGATGGACCAGTCAAAAACCTGGCGGACCAGTGAAAAATCAAGCCAACTGGTCCTGCTGGCCAGTTGAAAAAAAAGTTGAGGGCAACCCCTGTTTGCTCTGCAAAGCAGTTAACACGGACAGTTTTGTGAAAAGTTTTGTGACTGTTATGAATCTCCCTGTCAAAATTCTTTTGTTTTAGGTGTTGTGATCTTGCTCATAAGTATTGATATATCGATTACTGTTACAGGGCCTTAGCTCAATTGCTATGCGCCAAGCAGAGCAATCACTCAGCGGAGAGCATTGGGGTGTATCTACGTAAAGTGAAGCAAGCTATCTCCACAACGGCAGCTCGATTCTCTGGATTTATGCAACACGTAAGTTATCAAATCTACATTATGTTAATGGTGCTGCTTCAGAGAAAATCAAGCTGACCTGGGTTATTGTACAATCAATCAATCAATCAATCAATCAGCCAATCATTCAATCAATCAATCAATCAATCAATCAATCAAGCTCTATCAGGTTCCACCTACTTTGTATAATCCAGATTAGCCGGCAAGGTTATTGAAGAGCAGATATAGTCCAACCTTGTCCATTTTTTATTAATAAGGTATATGAATTCCACTCCCACTTGTATTGTTTTTTTGTAAAGGTTGCTTATGAACGGCTAATATTAAAGAGCCATTAATATTGCTGAGTATTACATTGTTTCTTGCTAGAGTGTTGTTAATATCTCAGAGTACATTTGGTTGCCGGAGTGTCGATACGAATATCAGAGTAAAACACCTTTTCGCAAATACTGGGTGCGTGCGTAAAGCTTGGAATTAGGTGCATAGTGGTCTAGCTGGTGATCAAATTTTATCCATATCTATCCCACAATGCACCTCATTCAACAGTCTGCGCTTGCGCAGTGGTATTTGCGAAATGCATCTTGCCATATTGTTGTTAAATGAGCAGTGGTGCCATACTTAACTGCCTCAAAACTTCTGCGTGACAATAGAATATTGTCAAAAGGAAATGCACTGCAACAAAGTAATCCAACTAACTCTTAAAGGCAGTGGACACTATTAGTAATTACTCCAAATAATTATCAGCATATAACCTCACTTGCTAAAGAGTAATGGGGAGAGGTTGATAGTATAAAACATTGTGAGAAACGGCTCCCTTTGAAGTGACGTAGTTTTCGAGGAAAGAAGTAATTTTCCACGAATTTGATTTCGAGACCTCAAGTTTAGAATTTGAGGTCTTGAAATCAAGCATCTGAAAGCACACATTTACGTATGGCAGGGGTGTTTTGTTCTTTCATAGTTATCTCGCAACTCCGACGACCAATCAAGCTCAAATTTTCGCAGGTTTGTTATTTTATCCATATGTTGAGATACACCAAGTGAGAAGACTGGTCTTTGACAATTACCAATAGTGTCCATTGTCTTTAAACCTCTGCATTTCTAGGATGCGCAAGAGTTCCTCTGTCAGTGCCTGGATCAACTCAAAGACGACACCGAAAGGGCCAACAAGAGGGCGCTAAACTCCCCTTGGACGAGACCCCAGGGACGGATGATGATAAAATTAAACTGAGGTTTCGCTATCCGCACGACTGCCCGATTGTCAAGAACTTTGAATTTGAAGTCATGCACTCTACGATCTCTCGCTGGACATGCCCAGAAGGAGGTTTGGCAATTATTTTTTCTCTCTTGAGAATACTCTTTTTTTTTTTTTACTTTCGGCTCTGGCTCAACAAAGTTCTAAAATATTTTTTCCGTTTTGTATTCCTCCCCGTTTTGTGGCCACATAACATTCAGTTGGGAGGGTTCTAATTTTATGCTATGATATTATTCTAGAAGACTTGTATATAAGATACTCTCGTATCTTGTATATAAACCTTTATTTTATTGCTGAGACGATGTGATTTGTTGGGCTGCTTCTAGTGCGGGTGTTGTGCTGACATTTGTTTCCTTAGTCTTAAGGACTGTTTATTGTGTCCTGTATTGTGCATTGTATTTTATAATTGTGTGCTATGTACTGGAGTGTTTAAAAACAGTACAGGAGATCTTGTTAATGTCATAATGTATTCCCTAATTTTGAACATATATTGTGTATTTTGAATGTCTTTTTAAAGCACGAGATCCAAGGCAATATCTATTGTAATCTGTACATGTATTGAGAATGTTCTCCTTTTGGATTACTTTCGGCTCTTCCTCAAAGTTCTCAAATGTCAGAATTTTTTCCCCACAGGACAAGGTAGACTGGACTTCACTCAGACTCGACTGCACCTCAATAATTCTGTGTTAGCGAATGCATTTAGATATTTATCTATCACTTTTTCTATAATTTTTTTGTTAATGACTAATGTTTTATCTTTAAATTATTCTAATATACATCATAAACTCTTGATGTCACTTTTGTAAACTTAATAATTGTTACCGGACTTGTTGTTTGGTATTTTTTAATAAAACCAAAAGGAAACAAAAATAATGTGATTTTTGGAGAAGTTTCCTTCTCTATAAAAGTAAATTCATTGCCATACTTTTTCAATTTTAAAATGTTAATTGTCACAATTCAATATTTGTATCAATTGTTTTAAACTTTTCCATATTTCAGTATTTCTAACCCTATCGGTCGATCCAGGTTGAGGTATAATGCCGTGTCCAAATTGGCGACTTTGGCTACAGCTACGGCTAGATCAGCGCGTCTGTCAGTGTTGAAGAATGGCCGTAGCTGTAGCCGAAGTCGCCAATTCGAACGTGGCCTAACTTAGAGAGGTTTGCGGTGACAACATGTGAATATCTCTATGTGACTAGTGTTGGTTCCGAAAAGAACCGGTGGTTAGGGACTCCTATTAATGATTGTTATAATTTGTCCATGTTTCAGTCATTCTAACCCGATCGGGTCGATCCAGACGGCACTGGAGCAGTTCTTCAGAGAGGAGGGTATAGAGTATGCCTGCGAGAATGTGACTGCAAGCAGCTATAGTCACGCATAAGTTCACTAAGCTACCAAGGTAATAGAAGTTTTTTGGGATGTGTTTTTTGTGATGCTGATTGGAAGCTGTTTGTTGCTGTTTTCTTAACAACTAGGCAGTGCATTCAGCTGAACTTTACATGTGTCTTATAATGTATATTCTTTATAATTTGCCTATAATCACATTTAATGGACAAAACCCATAGTGCCAGTGTCTTTAAGACACTGGCACTCATATTGGGTTTTGTCCATTAAATGCTGATTTATAGGCAAAATTATAAAGAAATATACATTATAAGACACATGTAAAAGTTCAGCTGAATGCACTGCCTAGTTGTTAAGAAAACAGCAACAAACAGCTTCCAATCAGCATCACAAAAAACACATCCCAACAAAACTTCATATTACCTTGGTAGCTTAGTGAACTTATGCGTGACTATAGCCTGCTTGCAGTCACATTCTCCGCAGGCATACTCTATACCCTCCTCTCTGAAGAACTGCTCCAGTGCCGTCTGGATCGACCCGATCGGGTTAGAATGACTGAAACATGGACAAATTATAACAATCATTAATAGGAGTCCCTAACCACCGGTTCTTTTCGGAACCAACACTAGTCACATAGAGATATTCACATGTTGTCACCGCAAACCTCTCTAAGTTAGGCCACGTTCGAATTGGCGACTTCGGCTACAGCTACGGCCATTCTTCAACACTGACAGACGCGCTGATCTAGCCGTAGCTGTAGCCAAAGTCGCCAATTTGGACACGGCATTATACCTCAACCTGGATCGACCCGATAGGGTTAGAAATACTGAAATATGGAAAAGTTTAAAACAATTGATACAAATATTGAATTGTGACAATTAACATTTAAAAATTGAAAAAGTATGGCAATGAATTTACTTTTATAGAGAAGGAAACTTCTCCAAAAATCACATTATTTTTGTTTCCTTTTGGTTTTATTAAAAAATACCAAACACAAGTCCGTTAACAATTATTAAGTTTACAAAAAGTGACATCAAGAGTTTATGATGTATATTAGAATAATTTAAAGATAAAACATTAGTCATTAACAATAAAAAATTATAGAAAAAGTGATAGATAAGATATATAAATGCATTCGCTAACACAGAATTATTGAGGTGCAGTCGAGTCTGAGTGAAGTCCAGTCTACCTTGTCATGTGGGGAAAAAAATTCTGACATTTGAGAACTTTGAGGAAGAGCCGAAAGTAATCCAAAAAGGAGAACATTCTCAATACATGTACAGATTACAATAGATATTGCCTTGGATCTCGTGCTTAAAAAGACATTCAAAATACACAATATATTGTTCAAAATTAGGGAATACATTATGACATTAACAAGATCTCCTGTACTGTTTTAAACACTCCAGTAACATAGCACACAATTATAAAAATACAATGCACAATACAGGACACAATAAAACAGTCACTTAAAGACTAAAGGAAACAAATGTCAGCACAACACCCGCACTAGAAGCAGCCCAACAAATCACATCGTCTCAGCAATAAAATAAAGGTTTATATACAAGATACGAGAGTATCTTATATACAAGTCTTCTAGAATAATATTATAGCATAAAATCAGAACCCTCCCAACTGAATGTTATGTGGCCACAAAACGGGGAGGAATACAAAACGGAAAAAATATTTTAGAACTTTGTTGAGCCAGAGCCGAAAGTAAAAAAAAAAAAGAGTATTCTCAAGAGAGAAAAAATAATTGCCAAACCTCCTTCTGGGCATGTCCAGCGAGAGATCGTAGAGTGCATGACTTCAAATTCAAAGTTCTTGACAATCGGGCAGTCGTGCGGATAGCGAAACCTCAGTTTAATTTTATCATCATCCGTCCCTGGGGTCTCGTCCAAGGGGGAGTTTAGCGCCCTCTTGTTGGCCCTTTCGGTGTCGTCTTTGAGTTGATCCAGGCACTGACAGAGGAACTCTTGCGCATCCTAGAAATGCAGAGGTTTAAAGACAATGGACACTATTGGTAATTGTCAAAGACCAGTCTTCTCACTTGGTGTATCTCAACATATGGATAAAATAACAAACCTGCGAAAATTTGAGCTTGATTGGTCGTCGGAGTTGCGAGATAACTATGAAAGAACAAAACACCCCTGCCATACGTAAATGTGTGCTTTCAGATGCTTGATTTCAAGACCTCAAATTCTAAACTTGAGGTCTCGAAATCAAATTCGTGGAAAATTACTTCTTTCCTCGAAAACTACGTCACTTCAAAGGGAGCCGTTTCTCACAATGTTTTATACTATCAACCTCTCCCCATTACTCTTTAGCAAGTGAGGTTATATGCTGATAATTATTTGGAGTAATTACTAATAGTGTCCACTGCCTTTAAGAGTTAGTTGGATTACTTTGTTGCAGTGCATTTCCTTTTGACAATATTCTATTGTCACGCAGAAGTTTTGAGGCAGTTAAGTATGGCACCACTGCTCATTTAACAACAATATGGCAAGATGCATTTCGCAAATACCACTGCGCAAGCGCAGACTGTTGAATGAGGTGCATTGTGGGATAGATATGGATAAAATTTGATCACCAGCTAGACCACTATGCACCTAATTCCAAGCTTTACGCACGCACCCCAGTATTTGCGAAAAGGTGTTTTACTCTGATATTCGTATCGACACTCCGGCAACCAAATGTACTCTGAGATATTAACAACACTCTAGCAAGAAACAATGTAATACTCAGCAATATTAATGGCTCTTTAATATTAGCCGTTCATAAGCAACCTTTACAAAAAAACAATACAAGTGGGAGTGGAATTCATATACCTTATTAATAAAAAATGGACAAGGTTGGACTATATCTGCTCTTCAATAACCTTGCCGGCTAATCTGGATTATACAAAGTAGGTGGAACCTGATAGAGCTTGATTGATTGATTGATTGATTGATTGATTGAATGATTGGCTGATTGATTGATTGATTGATTGATTGTACAATAACCCAGGTCAGCTTGATTTTCTCTGAAGCAGCACCATTAACATAATGTAGATTTGATAACTTACGTGTTGCATAAATCCAGAGAATCGAGCTGCCGTTGTGGAGATAGCTTGCTTCACTTTACGTAGATACACCCCAATGCTCTCCGCTGAGTGATTGCTCTGCTTGGCGCATAGCAATTGAGCTAAGGCCCTGTAACAGTAATCGATATATCAATACTTATGAGCAAGATCACAACACCTAAAACAAAAGAATTTTGACAGGGAGATTCATAACAGTCACAAAACTTTTCACAAAACTGTCCGTGTTAACTGCTTTGCAGAGCAAACAGGGGTTGCCCTCAACTTTTTTTTCAACTGGCCAGCAGGACCAGTTGGCTTGATTTTTCACTGGTCCGCCAGGTTTTTGACTGGTCCATCAATTTGTTTATGTTATTTTTTTTTTAACTAATAGTATACTGTTGTATACCAACTGCTCGATTTCCGATCGTCGCTATTTCAAAATTCAACATGAATTGCAACGTAAACTTAACTGCACTGGAAGCCATACTTTATTTATGTGTACCAAGTTATTGTGTTCGTAAGAGGGCTCATTAATGTTAGAGTATTTTATCCTTAAAAATGTAATAACAATGTTATTAAAATTAATTTAAAAACAGGTCAAATTATTTGTCAGAGCAAAATTTAAAATGTCGTTATTTAAGTAGTTTTTTTTAGTCCACAGTTTATTGTAAGCACTCTACATAAAATTATTCCTAAGTAAGAAGAACTTTTTTATGAAGAAAAAAAAATAGTGTTTTTACTATAAAAAAAATACCCCAAAACACTTTAAAACCGACTGTTAAAATATCATTAACTTTTTATGTACTGCCTTCAAATCTACTGTGGGGGAGGGTTACGTGCGATCGCTCGAGTTATTTTATCATGTATAAACATTGCCTATTATTGTAGTTTTAATAAGTATTCATAAACATAATACATCGTACCGAAGTTCCCAAAATCTTCCCACTTTCGTCCAGAAAAACCCCCAACAAAAAGTAAACATCAAAAAAGTTGCAACATCCATGATGAAGCATACTAGTTAGACAGTATTTTTTTTCAATTATGTGTATGGAATGGTCGGTGCCGGCGTCTGTTTTGTGAACAAAATGTTCATTTAAAAAACATTTTTAAAAGCAGCAAAAACAGCTGCGCCTTTGTTTAACCATAACACATGATTGCATTCTAGAACCCAGGTCTTTCTTGAAATCAACCCGCAAAAAACCCCAAACAACCGCGCATTATATGTGACCAAAAAAAAACAATGGATTGGAACAATAAACAAGATCGCCCAACAAAATTACCCAAAATCAGGACGGAAGAACTTTACTAAACACAATTAAATACTCCTTTTTGCTCATCCAGTGTATCCTAACTTGGTAATTTTTGTTGAATTAAGCCTCACCTTCTCGCTCGTTTTTCGTAAACACGCTAGCCTCTTTTAATTATTCCCACACGCAAATCTGCTCCATTGACGACCATGCTGCTGACAGAATATGTTTTGCTTTGTGGTCTTCTGTCTAGGCGATTGAAGCTAGTTTTGTAAGCTATCGCGTACTTTCACCAATAGAGGACGTCTATTCCCAGGCTATCGAATATTCTGAAACGCCCTCTAGCGTTCAGTATTTCTTACACTTTTTGCCACACGTGAACTAATGCGAAGACTACAAGCCTTTGCGTTGCATGATGGGATTTTGCGCTGTGTATGCGTGATCGTCGGAAGTCTGCCAGCGTTCAGCGGCACCTCGAGTAATTTTTATTACGTTTTACCCAAACCTTGACTCCTTGAGTGAATGTTTTTACGTTTTATTCGAGCCTGAAAATAGTAAAAAAAATAGTTATAGTTCTGTAGTACCGCTGCCGACATTTTTGACTGGTCAGCCGGACCAGTTGGCAAGGTGTTTCAGCTGGTCCGCCGCGATTTCTACTGGCATTTGGCCAACGGACCTGCGTTAAGGTCGAACGCTGGCAAATGCAGCATTATTATTTGATTTGTTGTCTTGTATGTCCCATATTAACTTACTTGAACTTACTTGAATCCACCGACGCCATCACACAACTGGGGAGGAGACGGTGGTTCTGGTTACTGGGGCAGACAGCTTAGATAAGCTTATGTAGAGCCCCCCGACGTTCTTTAGCAATTTATCCACATGTCCCTTGAAAATGTTCACACTTGAATCTTCAATTGCTTTTCGAGGGAGAATGTTCCAGTAGTTGACCACTCTCTGGGTAAACCAGAACTGCCTGAGGTTGAGGTTGGATCTTGATTTGTACAGTTTAAGTTGGTGACCCCTGTGCTGCACGGTTGACAAATCAAAGAAATGTTCAGGGTTCAAGCCCTCAAGGCCCCTAAGTATCTTAAAGGTCTCGATAAGATCTCCTCGCAGCGTCCTGCACTCAGGGTGGTCAATTTCACTTCCCTGAGTCTGTGGACGTAGTCTAGGTGAGATAGACCTCCAATCATTCGCAATGCTCTCTTTTGCACTCTTTCTATTAGGTCAATATCCCTTTGAAGATGAGGCCTCCACGCCTGAACACAGTAATCTAGGTGTGGTCTAACCAGTTCTTTGTACAGTCTGATGATTGTTGTTTTGTCTTTGTTCGTAATGGTTCTGTTGATTAGCCCCAGGGCTCTGAATGCGCTTTTGACTGCCTTCGCACAGTGGGTACTTGCATTTAGTGACTGATGGATGATTACCCCAAGATCTCTTTCTTCACTTACTGTCTGAATTATACTGTCACCAATGGAGTAGTTGTGCTTGATGTTACTATGCCCGAAGTGGAGGCACTTGCATTTGTCAATATTAAATAACATTTGCCAGTCATCAGACCACCGGTAAAGACGATCGAGGTCGTCCTGAAGAGCGCGAGCATCTGCTGGGGTTTTCACTTTTCTGAAGACCTTGGTGTCGTCAGCGAACTTCAGGACCGAACTCAAGATATCCTCGTCAATGTCGTTGATGTAGATGATGAACAACAGCGGGCCAAGAACAGAACCTTGGGGGACACCGCTTTTAACTCCTGACCACTCCGATTGGGCCCCGTTCACCACCACCCTCTGTTGTCTGTCAGACAGCCATGCCTTAATCCAAGCAGCAGTTGAATCACCTATCCCATGTGATCGTAGTTTCGTCAGTAACCTCTGGTGTGGAACTCGGTCGAAGGCTTTACTGAAATCGAGGTACACTGCATCAACAGGGTTGCCATCATCAACGGTCTTTGTTACAAGCTCCAGAAAAGTTAGTAAATTGGTCAGGCAGGAACGACCTCTTAAAAACCCGTGCTGTGAATCACTGATCAATCTGTGTGCTATAAGGTGTTCCATGATGGCATCTCGGAGGATGGTTTCAAACACCTTACTGACCTGTGAGGTTAGGCTGATCGGCCTGTAGTTTGCTGCTACACTACGTTTGCCCTTCTTGAAGATGGGGGTGACGTTTGCTCTCCTCCAGTCTAGTGGAACCACTCCTTCTGCCATGGACTTCTGGAAAATTTGGCTGAGGGGTTCAGCTATCGCGCCCGATACTTCCCTTAAAACCACAGAATAAATATCATCTACTCCGGGTGCCTTGCCAGGCTTCAACTTCATTAGCACTTTGAGAACGTTCTCCGCTGTCACCTCTACATCTCTGAGCATGTCGTCGTTCGGTCCGCCAAACATCCTCTTGGGATGTGGTATGTTATGTAATTGTTCAAGTGTGAACACAGATGAAAAATAGTAATTTAACACCATAGCTGTTCTCACGTCGTCTGTAATGACTTCTCCATTTTCTTCCGTCAGAGGACCCACTTGGTCCCTTGTTTTCATGTTGCTCCTCACATATGCATAGAAGGCTTTAGGGTTCTGCTTGATTTTCTTTGTCAATCTTGACTCGTACTTTCTTTTGGCTGCTCTAATTTCTTTAGTCGCAAGGTTCAAAGCTCATTTGTACCGCAAGTAGTCTGCATGTTCTTGGGATTCTGTAAACCTCTTCCATAGGCGATATTTGCTCCTTCTCACTTTCTCTACTTTTTTGGTCCACCACAGAGGCTTTTTCTTGCTGGTTTTTCTCGTTTTCTTGGGTACAAACTTCACCACAGCTTCGTGGAGAAGTTCTTTGAAGATGACCCAGGTTCATCTTCCGCTCCTTTGTCACTAAACAGCACATTCCAATCCTGTTCAGACAGATACTTGTTCATGGTCTTGTAGTCCCCGTTACGATAGTCAAAATATGATATCTTCCAAACCTTTATTTGCACTGATGTCACAAGGTCGAAAGTGATGGCGTTGTGGTCACTGGTTCCGAAGGGTTCATTAAGCAGAACAATACCATCTAGTGGGAGGGGGAGGGGGACACGGCGGAAATGTGCTAACTAATAAACATCAGGGTATCCAAATGGAACCAAAAAGACCTGGGCAACATTTCATAAAGCCTGTTAGCACAAAAATATGCTTAGCACAGACCAATCTTGCTCAGCAGAAATTGGGTACCAGCCAAAATTCAATCAAGTTAGGATTGTTGCAACTGACGCCCCACTCAATTATTTTGCTCATCAAATAAACTTGCTAAGCAGTATTTTCTGCTTAACAGCTTTATGAAATTGCGACCACTTTTAACATTGATTTAGAAGTATCATGGCTGAGCAGTATAGTGCACCGAACTCAAGCTCTGGTGTTCATTGTCAGAGAGTGGGCCCCCCAGTGCTATGTTTCAAACTATTCGAAAGCGCCCTCACTTTTGTGTACGTCGCTCAACCATGCACTGGGCGACTTTGTTAGGGGGCGACAGTGTCGGGGGCGACTTTGTTGGGGGCGACTCTGTCAGGGGGCGACTTTGTGAGGGGCGACTTTGACAGGGGGGGCGACTTTGTAAGTGAGGGGGCGACTTTGTGGTGGGCGACTTTGCTGGGGGCGACTTTGTAGTGGGCGACTTTGCTGGGGGGCGACTTTGTTGTGGGCGACTTTGCTGGGGGGCGAGATGACTGGTTTCCCCACAGACATGGTGGATTCAGATCAGAAGCATGTTGCAATGAATGGCCAACATGCCTCCTCAAATCAAACCATAGAGTAAGATCAAACCAATGTGTTTTTTAAGTGATGATACAAAGCGCATGATGGACACCGTGAAGTTTTCGGAGCAGCAACAAGATGACGACCACAAAGACAGTTCTGGTGGACGATTACCGCTGTTCAAAGGTAAAAATAGTGAATGCCGATCGGTGTGTATGGTCGGAGTTCAGATCAGGGGAGAGAGAGTTTGTAAATTGTAATGTAATAATTTTATTTATTATTTAATCATACTTCATAGTCATACCCTGAATACCGTCCATGCCATGGGCCGGGGTAGGGAAGTTTCCGTATGGCGCCACCACTTTTTCATTCGATATGAAATAACATAGTATCTAATTTACCTCAATAATGAGATATCCCTTTTTGTAAAAATGAGTGAAAAAGTGGTGGCGCCATACGGAAAGTTATCCTAACCAATAGAGTTATATACAAGAACTAGAGCCAGAGGGCGCACTGGTCAATATACACGACCTTGCATGCCCGCAGGCAGGTGTTTGTGCGGCCATTTTCAAAATTTTGTAAGTTGACAATACAGCAGCGCGTAGCCGTAGCATTCAATAAACACAAACTCCAATGTGTGTTTCATATTCAACGAACGGGCGTACAGAATGGGTCGCGCGTGTCTCCTTGCAGTCCCGTCGCGTTTGTGCAAGAAGCATCACCTACCAGTGCGCCCAGTTGCGATACTGTGTAACCCTACTGGTGAGTGCCGACAAACCTCCGGCTACGCCCTCGGCAGGAGGGTTACTTTATCGCAACTACATTGCGCCCTAGTTCTTATATTTAACTCTATGTATATAACTCCCTCTCTGCATATGGGCTGTACAGATAGGATAGCCTCCACCTCTGAAATAAATAAAGTTTTCATTTTTTAATACTTTGAAAATTTAATTATTTAATTTTTAATAATAAAAAAAACTAAACATGAACACCCCGGGGTTGATAAATTTCCTTCCTGCATTGCCCTGATATTCATAGAGTCCACGGTGCGACCTGCAACTTCAGAGATCCCCTGCTAGTGCTAGTGCCACCTGCTTGCTCCGCTGGTACCCTGTACAGTTACCACTGTCCCAACTATTTCGGTTGGGACTAATCTATACTATAGTTGTTGCAGTTGTTAAGACGGAACACTATCATTCAATGACGTTCCTTGACAATGTCAGTGATATAGTGCACTGCACTGACGTGACCTGAGAGGCTGAGTGCGCATACATCGAGTGGGGAAAATCACTCATAAAGACATAATCAGTCGTAGCCTAAGTCCCCTAGTACTACCAATTCATCAATCAGATAGTTGTCATTTTTAGCCTAACTATATATTAACAATCCACATGTGCAATCATGCCTACTACTAGTATTACTGGTAGCCCAAGGCTACAGTACAAGTAACATGTGTCCGTAGACATGACTGTAGTCGGCACTTTAGACAGCTCTAGCTGGAGTCTATCTGATCCCTCTCTTCTGATCCTTCTAAGTTCTACTGTTCTGTTTAATCTCTCTGTCTGACTGTGTCTATACCGAGTCTAGACGATCAAGTTTTGTCATTGCAGGAATTCAATAAGTCATAATACCACTGATTGCAAATATCACCCTCTTTGTTATTCAAAGTTTTGTGGAATTACTTCATAATCTTAACATAACAGACCTTAACTGATCACAATTCCCGCCTGACTGATTTTGTTGAATTGCCGGAAGGCATTGTGGGAAGGAAAGAGTGGGCTTACACACAAAGCCCTTTTTTCAATCCCACAATGCCTCTTGGCCATTCAGCAAAATCAGCCGGGGCCCGTTTTCATAAAGCTGCTTAAAGGCAGTGGACACTATTGGTAAGTACTCAAAATAATTATTAGCATGAAACCTTACTTTGTAACGAGTTTATGGGGAGCTGTTGATAAGTATAAATATTTTGAGAAAGATGTAATTTTCCAAGAATTTGATTTCAAGACCTCAGATTTAGAATTTGAGATCTCGAAATCAAGCATCCATTCGTGTGACAAGGGTGTTTTTTCTTTCATTAAAAAACCTTGTCACACGAATTTGTGTGCGTTTAGATGGTTGATTTCGAGACTTCAAATTCTAAATCTGAGGTTTCGAGATCAAATTTGTGGAAAATTACTTCTTTCTCAAAAACTATGCCACTTCAGAGGGAGCTGTTTCTCACAGAGTTTTATACCATCAACCTCTCCCCATAACTCGTCCCCAAGAAAGGTTTTATGTTTATAACTTTTTTGAGTAATTACCAATAGTGTTCACTGCCTTTAATGATTAACTCGGTGTCCAGAATTGATATTTGAAAATGACAAATCAAACGATCAAAATCCACTGTGTATGGTATTGAGTACTGTAGTCAGACAGGAGGCGGATAACAATGTATTATTTTCTCTTTGTATGTCCTAGGCTCAGTGTTTATGGTTGGCATTGCTGGTATTGCAATGTTGTCTGGATTTGGGATGACCATCGCTGGATCTAAGAGGAAACATCCTGCATCATTCACAAAGGTACACCAGTCACCCAGTATAACAGAGCAAATGTTGGATGATGTGTTGTGTTGTGGCTGAGCCGTTAAAAACACAGCCGTCGATTTCACAAAACTCTTCCAAACTTAAAACTAATCTTAGGACTTAGGACGAGTCCCAGCCCTGCACTGTAACATGCAGACCTTAAGATTAATCCTAAGTTAGGAAGAGTTACTCGTCCTAACTCGAGATAAGACGAGTCCGTACTCTTTGTGAAATCGACGGCTGGACTCGAGCTCTGGTGTTTCTGATCGACAGAGCAACTTGCGACAGAGTGTGGGTTTGAGTCCCAAGTCGTGGCATTGTGTCATTGAGCAAGATACTTACTTTTAAAAACAAATAATTGGTTTGTCCTTTAGATGGGACATAGGTAGGTCCCACAAATTAGGATTGGTAATGCACATATAAATGACATTATTATCATGGAACAAACGGGGTGTAACCCTAGCCCAGGGCCCAATTTCATAGCGCTGCTTAACGGTAAGCACATTTTTTTCGTGCTTAGGCAGCCATATTACGCGTTCACCGATGTGACTTCATGTGTGTTCGTGCAGTTACATGCCTTGTCGTGTGCTTTCGGTTAGCATCGCTACGAAATGGAAATTGCGTAGTAAGCACAAAATCAACCGCTAAACAGCGCTATGAAGTTGGGCCCAGGATGGACTCCTCCTTCCAAGTCCTACCAGGGCTAAGGGTTAACCCCAGTGTTTCTGGTTTACAGAGCAAGCACCCTTGTTTACGAGTTTCCTAAAGGCTTGCAAGTGACAGTGATTAAGTCTTTTTTATGAAAATATGAAATAAAAATAATATTTTGCTGTAAAGTGTAAACTAGAAAATCGCTTTCACTTTCCTTTTAAGCCTTTTTCACCAAATATTGTTTCTTTCTCAGGGTATATTTCCTGACCCATCTGCCAGTCTTCATGAGAGTGGGGCTTCTCTTGGTTTACGTGCTCTACTCTGGGGCTCGTTCTTCGCTGTGACTGGCTTTGGAACTATGACCTTCTTAGTCTGCAAAGCTATGGGTGTCAGAAGTGTAGGTATTTCTAGACATTGGGATGGAACAAAGGTTAATAGAGTGTGCAAGTGTCATGAATTACCGACTCCAGCCGTCGATTTCACAAACAGTTCGGACTCGTCTTATCTCGAGTTAGGACTAGTAACTCGTCCTAACTTAGGATTAGTCTTAAGGTCTGCATGCTACAGTGCAGGGTTGGGACTCGTCCTAAGTCCTAAGATTAGTCTTAAGTTAGGAAGACTTTTGTGAAATCGACAGCAGGCCTGCTGCCGATTTCATGAAACGCTAGGATTAACCCTTTTAACCTCGGATGATAATAATAAATTCTAGTGGTTTCCAGCCAAGTTCTTCTAGTATACTGGTGGCTGTACCTGGTGTTCTGCACCTGGTGTTCTGCTGCAATTATTTGTGGTGAAGCAAGCTGGCGCTGCTTGTCTTTGAATTCGTTCCAGGGCTTGGCAATTCTTGTTACTATGCGAGTCCCAAGCTGCTGTTGCATACTCTAACATGGGTAGAACCAAGCTTGTGTATAATAATTTTAGTTAGTTTTTATATAGCGAAGGGCATCCCAAAGTGCTTCACATTATTACCCAAGGATGGGTTCAATGCGTCCTTATGTGTATGATTTACGGAACTTAACTCGTTTTTAAGTCCTAAGATTACACCTAAGTTCGGAAGAGCTTGGTGAAATCGACGGCTGGATTCATATTAGGTCAAACAAAATTGTTGCTGCCGTAGGGCTTGATTTTACAAAGCGCTAGGATTAAACCTACATTAAGTTACTATTGATCTTAATTGCTATCAAGCAAAGAGAGTTATGTCACCATTCAAATCACTATTGAAATATTGTAATTATCTCATTTACATCTTAAAGATGAATCTTAATGCTTCATGATCGAGTGCTTGTCTTGCCCACCCCCCCCCCCCAAAAAAAAAATGCCTTGCCCCATCAAAGATGAAATTGAAGTCTTCCACCTCTTGTACCCTCATGATGATCATAGGTTGCTGACTTCCAGACAAAGTTCCAGTCAATTGCTCCGAGGATCCGAAGAAACGAAGCCAGCGAGCCGGAAGAAGTGACTCTGAATAAACTCCGAGAGGAAATCTTCAAAGACGAAATCAAAGAAAGCTGATATTGGAATAGTGACAATGAAAAACACAGAACACTAAAAGAGACCATGTTTCAGCATTCTTGTTATGTCATGTAGAATGAACATTATTCATGATTTTGTGGCTCAATCCATTGCTCAAGTAATATCATCTTGTAAAGATGGCTGGATGTGGTGTGAGCGGAATTTGTCAGAAGTTAAGGTTAAGAGCTGTTGTGCCCCGAGATGCACAGTCACACCAGCATGAAAACAAGTGTGGAGTTAACCAATACCCAGACTAGATCTCGGTTTGCAAACAAATAGTTAATGGCCTGACCCTAGCAGACTCGAAGGCTAATTAATGACAACACAACAAACAAGGTCTCAGTTTGCAAAAAATATTACAAGGCCTGATGTTTCGACCCCAGCAGAGTCTTCCTTGCAGGCTAAATGCCAACACAACAAACAAGATCTAAGTTTAAACACCACAATACTATTTGGTTATAACAAAACATGATAATTGTACAAACATTGAATGCTTTAGGTGCTATAATTGTTTTCACCGTAATTTCTCTTAGCTTTTCTGGTGGCAGTAAACAACTGTCGATATTAAACTGAATAATAAGTCACAATTAAATTTGAAAGCCTAAATGTTTGTGACTGTTTTTCTTGACTTCACATTATTGTTATTTGTACTGCTCAATTTGTCTTCTTTCTTAGTGTCAAGTTTTTTTACACTATTTTTGTGACATAATAAAAACATTAGGCCATTTTGTGAGTTAGATTTGATTGATGTTTGCTACCGTAAAATTTCAGTTTGTTTGTCACTAGTGATTGGTTGATATTAATTTCTTAGACTATTTCTAGTTTGAGGAATTGAAATTGAGCATACACCTGTGATTCAAGGAGACGTGCAACAAGGCATGTATCATAACTCACAGAAGTGGATGTGTTATTATTTATGGATGGATGTTATCTTTTTTTTTTTACTTGTTTACTATCCTTTTTGAGTGGGTTTTTCCCAGAAAAAGTGTTAAGAGAAATGGATAATAAATCATTTCTGTACTATCAATTTCATTTGCATGTAATTTTTGTCTTGATAATTGCATGCAAACTTTAAAACTAGGCCTCCAAACTTGTTCCATTTTTACTACCGTTAACCTGGAAGTGCGCCCTCATGTTAGAAAACGAAACCGTGTATTTATTTATTAGTCAGAACATCTGACGTCACTTCACGGGGACCAGACTATTTATTTAATTAGCTCAGAAAAAAAATGTGTCGGTGCTAGCATGCAACAAAACTTGCTTGTCCTATTGAGCTTGTCAGGCTATTAAATATACTACTACTTTTAGCATGTTTTTGTCGTCTTGTTTTTCTATTCTTGCAAAGAAAAAGAAAAAATAATAAAGGAGGAAAGCAGCACTGCCTGAATCGGTTGAGGGCGCTAAGCAAAAACCTTGTTTTTTTTACTACTTGACACGCACGCATGCGCACACTTCGAGGTTAAAAGTTTATCGTCTGCTAAATATTGTTACGTGACAAAAAAATGTGTGTGAAGTGTTTGTGTAAAACATGACCCTTTTAAAAGAGCTGTGTCATTTATCATATTTCCATTCAGAATTTAGAGAAAGTGCAACAAGGCGGCATACATAGCTGAGATCTTTTGTATTGTCTACGCTGCTATTTGCTAGCTATTTTCAGTGGATACTTCATACTCGAGTCAACGAAAATGGCTTCGACCACTTCCAGATTGCGAGCCATTTTTAATTCGGCATCCAGGTTCGTGCGTGAGAATTAAGATTTGTGGTATTAATTTAATTAACATTGTTTAAGTTTGCTATGTTTTAGTGAAGCCCATGTTCTGGAATGTTTCGTTGTTTTTTAGCCGTCGTAAACGAATTTTTATTTGCCTGATTTAGTGATTTTGACTTTTTTGGGGGTGTCGAAAAAAACACTTTTTATAATTCAACTTTTTTGGTCATAAGCCCCCATCAAATAATAAACAACAAATTTTAGGTCCTTTTTGTTTGGTTGGAAAGAGGCAGGTTTGCAGCAGCTAATTTTGTCGTTTCTAGTTTCATCAAAAAAAGAGCAGGCAGTGTTTCATTTCAAATGTTTCATTTTTGAATGATAGTTAGAGGCCCGTAATATAAATTAACAGTAGGCCTACACTCTTTACCATGTACTCAACCCTAGATAGATGGAAAATACCATGTAGGGAACGTCCATCTACATCTACCTACACGCCTTACCTACGCTGGTACTCGGCAAAAAAGCTGAGGTGAAGATTCTACTACAGCAGTACATGTAACTACTAAAAAGAAAAGAAGTTCCAACTGAATTGATGAAATTGATCATATTTTTTCCCCAGTTAGCATGGCCATGGTTTGTGGTACTGAAGATGCATATTATAGTTGCAATTCAATGTAACTTCTGGCTGCTGGGAGGGTTACTATCGCAACTACTGAAGTCGAAGATAATGCGATATCCAACTGTTGGCCAGAAATCCATGTGTCTGTTTTCTCTTCGTCAGTGTTGTGTGTGCGTATGGCTTCTGACTGGCACCCCGAACAAAGATATTGACAAAATAGGAACACCGCCAATATAGGGCTAGATAGCTCAGCTGGTAGAGCGCCGGCACGCTACTCCGGAGGTTGTTGGTTCGAATCCCACTCTAGTAAATTCTTTGTTCAACCCCAAAAATCATTTCAAAATTTACCCAGTCAGTTTCCCTTGTGGTTTTTAATTTGTCTTTCTTTTGATTTGGTTTTAGACCTCTGATTGTTGGCTCTGTTGTAGGTGCTTTTATTTGCTATGGGACATACAAACAACAAGTGAGTACATTCAAAAATACATTAATGTATTGCCTGTTACATTATCAAACAAGCAAAGTTCAAATCATTGTTGTATGTGATTTTCTCCTTTTGCAACTGTAAAAATAGGCAAGAGACTCTGACTGAGAGTACGAGTACGATGTTTATTGTATCAAGACTAAATCCAAGATGGCAACTTACACCAAGTGTTTACATTGACACCTAACCAATACTAGTCACAAGAGGGCGGTATGACAATATACAATAGATGTGTATAAATGCTCATTCTACAGCAACTCGACATTTTAATAAAAGGTTTTAAAACATCTTTTTTTTCTGATCAAGAAACATGCCAAGTAACACGACTAAATGAGAACCCATTCTGAAAATTTTGAGCTAGGGGCAGAACTACTCTTTCATAGTAAGACTGGTCAACAATATTGGTTTAAGTTTTATTTTTTAATTCAAATTGCAAAGAAACAAGATGAGTTATGAAGGAATCGGCAGTGTCATAAAGCTCACTCAATACAATATAGTAAGGTTTGCGGTAACACCATTTAGGCCTAATGATAATCTCTTAATGAGTTGGGGTGGTTCTGAAAAGAATCGTTGGTTTCCACTCAACGATTCGATCAGTATGCTCTGATCTGATTTTTCTCCAGAAGACGATCAGACCGTACTGATCAAAACGCCGAGTTGAGGGGAACCAACGTTTTTTTCAGAACCACCCCAGATACTCATTTAGAAATTATCATTACATGGTGTTACCGTAAACCTTACTATATCGTAATTCTACCATGCAAAAATTCAAATCCTACTTGCTCAATACACTTCTCTTCATGTGTTATTTTTTCCCCCAGCAGAAACCAATACATGCAAAGACCATCATGAGTACCCCAGCACTAAAACCGATTTCATTCATGGCAGAGACGATCACTCCAGCCGCTACCCTTGCCGAGGTAATGATTTACACATAATACAGGTTTAAATACAGCAGGAATATGATTGGTAAAAAATCAAGTTCTGATCATTTTTATTACGACACCGACTTGGTGCTCTGGCCTAGACTTTCTTCTTTAAGAGGGCAAGGCAATTTTCATTTTGAAAATGGCACTTCCATTTCGAAACTATTGAAGGGGCCAAAGGCTAAAAACCAGCATGGCCAACAAACCAGGGCAACCGCGACCATGGCCTCCGTGTTTTTTCCGTGACCAATTGAGTTCAAAATTTCATAGGTTTGTTATTTTGTGCACATGATGAGATACACCAAGTGAGAAGACTGGTCTTCGACAATTACCAAAGGTGTCCAGTGTCTAAAGTCAATACAACTTTACCTACTTTTTTTCCAAGGACCGAATATCATGCCAGTGCCTGACCATCCCTCTGATTCAAAATTGTTTCTCCTTTTTAGAATGGTAATGAAATGAAATCCAAAATGGAGCTCTTCATCATGAAAACTCAAGTAAGTTTGTAGTTTTGTTTTTATTTGAGTCATTGTCTAGTTTAATTTTTAAATAGGCCTAAATGATAGTTCAGTCACTTATTTACATGAATCTGAAAGGTTCATGTACTTGTACAGTATACAATTGTTGCACCCTGTGACGCGATCCATGGCGTTTTGTACACCCGAGGGGGAAATGGCACCCGAGGCAAAGCCGAGGGTGCCATTTGCCACCGAGGGTGTACAAAACCCATGGACGCCAGTCACAGCGTGCAACCATTGTTTTGTTATACCTTGGTAACATTGTTATTCCTCTTCTCGAAGTTCTGTTGTCACCTTCAAACATTATTAAGACTGAGTATGCATAGTTCAATCATGGTTTAAGCAGACGAACAGTTCAAACAAGAAACAATTCTTCACCTGTTGATCGAACCCGCGTGTGTTTCGCACAGCGCTTGAAATCGACAAACGACGGGAACGATCAAGGTGATGTACACCGGGTGTACATCACTTTTCATGTTACCCGGCGCGCTGTGCATTACGCGTAGCGTGCATCATTAGCCATGATACATGCGTATTTGTTGCACGGCACGTGATTGGTTCTCGACCAATCAAACTTCACAATTTGTACAGAGGTATAACAATAAAGTTTGGAAGTTTCTTGTTAAGTGAGGTGTTAAATTATCATTAAAATGGTTTGATTGCTCATTGGTTTTAAGTTATCTTTTCGATACAATTTACAGGCTGAGCTCTGCAAAACCCTAGAGGGAATTGAAGGCGACAAGAAGTTTCTTGTGGACAGATGGGAGCGGCAAGAGGTATGCTCAATCAAAAGTACATTTAAATCCAATGATTTGTTTTGTTCACAACATTGTGACAATAATAACACCCAACGCAAGGGCATCTCAAAGCGCTCTTTATTTATCTACAAGGAATGGAGAGCTATGTTCGAAACATTATATACTTCATTGAGGCAACAAAGATGATTTGGTGCCCTTGAGATGTAGAAGTTTACAATTTCCTCAAAGGGTGCACCTAATACCAACATGACCAAGGAGAAATTGCCTTGGTGCCCTTTCAAAAGCAAAGGCCCGGTTTATAGCTCCATTTATTTACATAGCACAATCTGCAGCCAACCATATCAGAAAACAGTGGGGAAATCCCCTTCACTTGATGATAAATGTACTAGCTTCTTTTACATCTCATCAGACCTTTACATCCCATCCAAAAGTTGAACCAATAACGGTTTTAAAGGCTTTTAAGACACATTTGAAGTGCCAAGACCAGGACATGTATGAACTCAGTCAAATCACGATGGTGATTCGAGTTTTTTGTTAAAACCAAATCCTGGTCTGTAATAGTGTTGTAGCCATGGTGGGCGGTGCTGGGCAGGCCTGTACAGAGCTAAACAATTAATTCACCCAGCACTCTGAGCAAAATACACTTTGCTGCCCAGCACAGATTCGCCCAGATTGCACTTCAGCAATGATGGCCCCATATTTAAACATGAATGATTTTGTTGAACCGCTCACCCTTGGTGGACTAAATGGGAGACTTTGGTACGCTAGGTGGCAGCAAACTTACCAGGTAAATTTCAATTGTTTACGTAGCTCTGAGCATGCGTACATTACCGAGAATTTACCAGGTAAGTCTGCTGCCATCAAGCGTCCCAAAAATCTCCTAAGAGTGGATTAAGAGCCCACCACTAAAATTGGTCTAGCTATAACACTGGCCTAGAATTTGGGGGTCATTGTTTTTTCAAAATGTTTCCTTCAAAATTCCTCTGTGTTTTTTTGTTCCAGGGAGGAGGTGGTGTGACGTGTCTGATAGAAGATGGCAAGGTTTTTGAGAGGGCAGGGGTCAATGTTTCAGTGGTCAGTGGGCACCTAACAGCGAAAGCTGTTGCCCAAATGAAATCAAGGTATGTTTAATTGCAGACTATGAAAACACTTCCCCAGACGCATGCCAGACAGTTTTTCTATTCCTTTTGTTTAAAGGGAAGGTGCATGTTTGGTAATTTTCAAAGACCAGTCTGCTCACTTGATGTATCCCAACATAAGCATAAAGTAACAAGCCTGTGAAAATTTGAGCTTAATTGGTCATTGAAGTTGCGAGAAAATGATGAGAGAAAAAACGCCCTTGTTTGTGTGCTTTCAGATAGGAATAAAAGACAGCTGGCTAGAAGTCTTTTATTATTTTAGTGAGAAACTACCTCTTTCTCAAAATCTATGCTGCTTCAGAGGAAGCCGTTTCTCACAATGTTTGATATTATCAACAGCTCTCCAATGCTCGTTACCAAGTCAGTTTTTAAGTTAATATTTGTTTTGAGTAATAACCAAACGTGTACCTTCCCTTTAAACGTGTGATATTAACATGGCTAGAAGTGTTTAAACATAGGCTTGGAGTGCTTTACGCATTCTAAGTTGTGAATAAAGAGCCACAATGAATACACTTATAGGTGAAAATGATAATCAAATGAAGAACACAGTGAAATTTTAGGTGAATTTCTCAATGGAAACAGTAATATTTTACTTGTAAGCATGTAATATAATATAATGATACAGTACACAAGAATAATTGGAAGTTCATTCATGCAGATAAATATTGCAAGTAGGTAAAAAAATAACAATAACTTAACTAGTTCTTTAAAGGCAGTGGACACTATTGGTAATTACTCAAAATAATTATTAGCATAAAGCCTTTCATGGTGACGAGTAATGGGGAGAGATTGATGGTATAAAACATTGTGAGATACGGCTCCCTCTGAAGTGCCATGGTTTTCTAGAAAGAAGTAATTTTCCACAAATTTGATTTCGAGACCTCAGATTTAGAACTCGAGGTCTCGAAATCAACCATCTAAACGCACACAACTTCGTGCGACAAGGGTGTTTTTTTCTTTCATTATTATCTCGCAAGTTCGATGACCGATTGAGCTCAAGTTTTCACAGGTTTGTTATTTTATGCATATGTTGAGATACACCAACTGTGAAGGCTAGACTTTGACAATGACCAATAGTGTCCACTGCCTTTAATGCTAATTACAATAACGCACCAATGCGCTTGTTATCAGTGGCCTGGTCATTGGGCCATAACATTCCTTTAATCTTTTTCAGCTCCCTGGGGAGTATACAGCCCCACCTGATGTGGCACTCTTTACCCTTGCAGGTACCCATATATACCCTGGGGGAATTGGGTTTCATTAGTTTATTATTTCATAAAATCTTACCAAACTACTTATTTTAATAACTTTCATAAAAGAACATCTAAGCTACATTAATAAATCACTTTATCCTCATGCCAAAAGTGTTTTTAAAGTTTGTCCTTTAAGATGGAACAATTCAAACCTCATGACTAGTATTAGGGAGGATTGAAAAACTATGTGCAATGTGTCAAATTTTGCAAAAAACCTTATGTCTAAATTGCTCTACTATAAATTTGTTTTCATGCGATTTTGCACCGAATTCAAAAGTAGTCATCCAAACGACACCACGGCACCTCCTCTGGCCAACATTTCTGTATTAACTCAAATGAGAAATTTGCATTGATAAGGCTGTCATTGGTTCTTTGTATTAATAGTGCACATATCCTATTAGCTACGTATAGATCAAGGCGCCTTTCAATCTGGCATACATTTTTTCTATTCCTCTAACTTTCTCACCTCCCTGAGGGATTGCAACCCCAAGCTTCTTAAGTTTTAATGCTAAGGGGTAGACCCCTACACAGATTAATATTTATACACTTGGGTTCTGAGAAGCAGGATTGGTTAAGTGCCTTGCTCATAAACACAAATTTCATGACCTGGATTCTAACCCAAACTCTGATGATTCAACCATCAGAACTTAAGTTTGATGCAGAAGACCACTTGGCCAGGACACGCCACAAGTGGTACACAAGGTCATATCAACCTTATTCCCATCATCGTATTTACTGGTTAATGTTTTTTTTTTGCAGGGGAAAACAACTAGAGGCAGGAAAGAAGCTTCCATTTTTTGCTGCTGGAGTCAGCTGTGTGATACACCCGGTAAGTGACAACCGATTACATTTCGATACCCTTTATACATTAACAGTAACAATTCTAAGGCTGCGTCTGATTTAATGGGAGAGCCGCAGAGCCAAAATGTTGCCTCCAACAGCCATAGCCGTAGCCAAAGCTAGTTGTTGGGATGTGGGGTTGACTATCCTGCATCAAGTCATTTTTTTTAAATTGATTTTTGTTCTGCTTTATATTTTTTTCAGCTTTTGTGTATATATTTTGTTTTCCTAATGGTTCATGTGTAAAGCGCTATGATCATGTTCTTTGGAATAGCGCTATACAAGCACTGTTTATTATATTTATTATTATTATTATTATTATTATTATTATTATTTCATCTTAACACAACATGCAAAAGAAAGATCATATTTTCATTTGTGCCGGTAACTCCTCGATTTGGGCTGCGTTATTATAGTTGTTATTATTATTATATTACGCACATTTGTACGTCTGCCCTGTATAGAACCAACTTCCAGGCAAGTTCTAAATTGCTTGTTGCTGCAAATTTTACACAAGCTGCATGCCGCAGTTATTCATGCAATTGATAGTTAGGCTAATTGTGGGCGTGACTTATTGTAACAGAGTGACAACCAGGGCCGAATTTCACAGCATTGCTTACCAATGAATTTTGCCCCCTTAGAGCACATGACGTGACAAACTCCATCTGTAAAGTGGCATTATGAAATTGGGCCTAGATTCTATTTGTACGTAACAGGATCAATGTGACTCATGTTTACTAGACCTTTGTCGGGGCGCCCTCTTGTGGCAGATACCACTCCACTGCTCTGTCATAGCCATTCATCATAGACAGGTCTCTTGCAGTCACCCGGTATTGAAATGGGACAAGCCTGTTCACTTCTTTTCGGAAGTCACGCATCTGCATCCCATTGTAGTTCATCACGGCTGAAAGTGACGGAACATTCTTGAGGGATGGTATCTCGAGGCCTCCTCCCATAATTTCAGCTCGAAGATACACAAGAAAGTGAGGAATATTGTTGAAATATTCTCTGCTGTCATTATACCCAAAGTCACGTTTAAGTTTCCGTGTATCAGCAAAGTTTGCAAGCATGCATTGGGTCACCGCACCTGGTACCATGCTATGGTCAGCCCCGGGTACCAGATCTACCCAATTGATGGTCTCTGTGACTAGCGCTGACTTGCTGTTTGTACGATTCAGTAGTGGCTTGAATGTTTGGAGCAGCTTAGCGGTGCCGACATAGTCTGAAAGGTTTGATGTAAAGATGCGGTCGTAGTGCGCCATTTGAAGAGACCGATGGCAGTTGGGAAATTTTAGACAGTTTGTCAGGAAGGTGTGGATGAAAAATCTTCCATGAAGGGTGAGACGTTTAACTCTCTGGAGTAGGTTTGTCACATAGTTGTGGTACATGACCATTGGGGATGTGCAGGGTCTGTGAGTGTACTCTCTAACTCTCAAGCAATCCCATGCTACGAATGGAAATGTACAAGCTTTTATGCAATACACAAATTTGTATACTTTAGGTGAACTTGCATAATTAGCCTGAGAGAAACTAGGTATGCTACCCAAACCCCCTCGTCCAGTCATCGTTGGGTTGTCAAATGGCAGGTTGGCTTTACTTCTCTCAGATGGGACAAAATTTCCATGATCAAACCACTCAAACATAGACCTTTGATCATCAGTTGATAAGCGACGAAGATAAAGAGACACCCCTTCCTTTTCTCTATCTAAGAGAACCTTTCTTTGTTGGCTGAGGTTGATAGACTTGCTCTTGGATTTCTGACACTCAAGAGATTTCCACATCTCCCAAACCTGAGATAGGTTTTTAAGATCGGCATTGAAAACACTGATGACTCCTTTAGTGGCAACATGGAGACTCTGGGCATCCATCTGAATGAGCTCATCCAAGCTGGTCTTGATCAAGTCATACTCTTTCTTTGTGATGTGAACTGAGTACCAGATGGTAGTCAGACAGCTCTCAATTCCCTCGGTGTCTGCAAACCGAACCAACATAAAGAGGAACAGGACATTCCTCGCCATGACAAAAGGGTCAAAGTCATTGAGAGTTACGTGAATCTTTCCTTGGTACCTGTCAGGAAGGGAACCAGCTGTTAAAACTGTATTCCGCAGGTCGCCACAACCAGCAGACAACACATGGTAATCTCTTGCCATGTCTTCTTTAGTCAAAACCTTCCCGGACCATTCATTATTGGCAAGTCGAAGAAAGTCTTTAGCAACGATGTTTCCAATATAGTAAGGTGGATCCAAAACCATTTTTATTTTTGAAAAGCTAATGTTGCTCTCTCGAAAATTTGCTGAGAGTGATTTTATGTCTGCTTTGATGTGAAGGCATAACCTTTTATGGTTTTCCCAGTTGCGCAGTTGACAGTCTTTATTACAGTACCAGACGGTGTTGCACTGTGAGCACTGGTGGGAGAGGAAGAAAAAGTTAATTGAGTTTTTTATACAGCGTCTGAGTGGGATTTGTATTAAGCCTTTTTGAGATATGGCGGACACAATGCTACAACACTGTAAGGTTTCGGTAAAACTGTGTGTATACACCCAAACCAAACAGTACACTCTTAACACGCCTGCCATACCTCAAAAAGGTTTATTGGTTTTTGTGGACTAAGGGCCATGTCACACGAGGCAATTGATAGGCAACCAATTCCAGGCAATCTCCAGGAAGAAAAAACATTCACATTTGAATGTTCATATATTATTCTTAGGGATTGTAAGACAAATTGTTTAAAAAATTACTCATGGTCAGGTCCGGTAGCACACACTGCAGTTGGATGCTTACAAGTTGCCTGCAAAAGTTGCCTCGTGTGACAAGGCTCTTATTAGTCACCAAAACATTGTCATGGACTTGGAGTGACACAGTGCTGATGAAGTATTGTTTCAGCAATCTGGGAACTCTCATTGTTTAGCCAGACGAGCAAATAAAACTGGCTAAACAGTGAATGGAGTTCCGAGCCTGCATCAGTCAAAAACAACTGATGGTTGTAAAAAGCCAACCCTTCCACTCTCCCTAACCCCAACATGTGTTTCAGAAAGATTGCTTGTGCCAGTCTCTTGGCCGAGCATTCGGAATAAGGACATGATTTCAGGGATGGGAATTGTACATAAACTAAAAGGTCATTTGTTTTTTCAAATAAAAAATAAATAAAACAATTGTAATGGGACCAAATATTGATGTGTGTATCACTCATGTTGTATCAGAAGTATCTTTTCCGTATTAAATTTAGTAAAAAATTAAATCAAACAAAACCCCAATGCTGACTATGTAGTCAAATCTCCATAAGATATATTTTATATGGGTGTGATAAGTTTGTTGTAAAACATTTTTAAAACATCACTATATGCACTTGTTCCCCTACATTGTATGTTCAAATTTATCAAGATTTAGGCCTATAACATAATACATACATAGGTCTATGACAATTGATTTAACACAATGGTCAGAAGATACTCTGGTGGAGGAGGGAGACACTGTTTACACTCTTTTCCCTCCCATAGTCATCAGTGCCCAAGCGTAATCCATTTCGTCTCAAATGAGGAAATTGATAGACAATTGTCTTTTCCTCGTGAATACAGATTAAAACTGATTTGAACCTGTGTATTTATGTTTACTTGCTAATAGAAATTTATACACAATGTATTACTAAGTGAATTGCACTTTTTGATTTTGAGCAGGGGTCCGTGTTTTTAATTGCTTGAGGGACGAACATCAATAGAATTGATGTACATTTTAAAATATTTTAAAATAAACCAGGCAGTTTTTGCAATAGACTGTTTGCAGTTAATGTTTGTGATGCAATTGTGATAACATTTTAGTATTCATGCACCGAGGTACATGTAGAATCTAAATGTATCTTTGCTGCAACTCACCTCTTTGACAACTCCAGTTTTGCCACACTCACTACACTTCTTTTTCCCAAACACCTGGCACTCCACAGACTTGTGTCTGGCTGTGTCTCGGTCCAGACATGATCTTGTGCAATACTTTGCCAATGGGCATTCTGGGCATTGCACAGAACATTTGGGGAGTTGTTTCTCACAGCGCCAGCAGTGTCCATGTTGAACATCCATGATAGAACAAGAAAACTAAACAACCAAAGTTTGTTCTTTTGGTATGATTTCCGGCCAACAGTACTGACAAAGCCTACAGTTCCAAACTAACCTTACTGCAATAAAAGGCCACACTACAATGTTCTCTGATAAGGACGAACTGATGAGAAATACTATAGACATTCATTTAGTTGGCTCATTCCATTACAAGAATAGGTACACAGGAAAATGTCTATAATATATGATTAAGAATGCACTAATGTGAGCTTTAACTTTAAAGTGAGGGTTGCTCTATTTTAAATAGGGCAGTTAGGCATTATTCGGTCATTTGGTTGGTTTAGAATGCGTCGTATGAATTTTTTGTTTTTACCAGAAACCAATGTGACGCGCTATACGCAAACAGCAAACAATTCTTTACACAAAGCAACCAATACTATCCCAGAGCAAACGAGGGACTACACCCATAGCAACAACAGCTTCTTTGTTCACTCTGACATGCTTTGGCAAAAACAAAAATGAAGGGGTGACATTCATAAAACAATTAATGACTGCTTTTAATCATGAATGCTATGGTTATGACTCCCTCGGTGATCCCTGAAGCAGTCTATTTTCCCAGGGCTTCACCTCGGGGGAAAAAAAAAACAAGTTGAGGATCACCTCGGGAGTCAAAGTTTTAACCAAACCACTCAAAGCAGTCAATATTTGTATAAAAACTACTTTACTTTGTGCTTTTAGTACACTGTACAATACAACATTCCCACTTGTCTGATCTAGTGCATATTTGTAACTATTGCAATGTCCTCGCAAACATGAAAGATGCAAGCAAGTTTTGTTGTGTCTGTACTTTTTGTAGAACAAAAATGTGCGAAGACAATTGGTATGGATTCGAAGCAAAACTCTTTGTGAAACAAACTTTCCATACTTTTTTGAAGTGACGTACTTTTCACTTGATTTATTTTGTTTCCCATAAATTTGTACCTTACTTACAACATTACCAAACAGTGGAAGAATAAACTGAAGAGAAAGAAGCAATATGTACACAGAATGCTTGGAGCTATAGCCAACAAACTTCAAATAAATGCAACTATTGTACATTAAAAATACCCACATGATATTAGGATACAATGTAAACTTTTCAAATAATTTGGTAATATTAAAATCTTTTTTTAAAATTGGGGGTTATCAAAATCTTCATTCAACTTTCATCATGCTCTGCATGGAATGTTACAGTTTTATAAAGATGTTAGTTTAGTATCCAGTTACAAACAAATCCCAAATTTGGCTGACAAAATATAGTTGTTTTCTGTTGAAAGTCTTTATTTCCAGCAAAAGCATACATCATTTAAGACATCTACATGTATAATAATAAGCTACATTTTAAAAAGACACAATAAAAAGAGGGAATTAGCCATTTAAAACAAGCATTCATATTTTGACCAAGGTTGAAAAACAATTGAGAAATAATGAACGAATTCCCCAAACATTTGTCAGAGATTAGTTGGTTGAACGTGACACTAGTGCCACTCAGACTTCCTTGGCATGAGTATCTACCCTCCCTTTAAGATCATTACTAGCTGTATTGCGCAAGCAGGGGAAATCCCCTCAATGAGAAATCGGCAGACTTTGGCTTGCATTATGTTTTTAGGGCTATTCTATTATCTAAAAAGGGTGACAAATTTACAAACACAGACATTAATTTGATGATGAAGTACAGTTACTACTTACATGTATTCGATACTACAAGGGAAGGTATTTATAATCTGCTGTGCACATATTGTGACATTCAGCCTTCATTGATCGAAGTACCTTTAAACTCCCAAACCTCATTACTAACTCTGTATTGTGCAAGAAAGGAAATCCCTGCCCTTTACAGATGTGAAAAATTAGATTGTTTGGAGAGGCCACCAAAACACGTTCAAATTGACTTTGATAAGTGGTCATAACTTAAAAACTGCAACTCCCATTATACCACTTTGAACAATTGGTTGTTTAGAGCGATTGTTGAGCTTTCATTTGATGCGATGTTCAATAGGGGGTGCTATTGAACAAATGTGAGAGAAAAAAATGCATGAACATGTTTTGATTTTTTATAAAACAGTTAAAATTAATCTGTACCTAAGGATTAATATAGTATACAAATTCACTACTGAGCACATTATTTTATAGTAATATACACATTTAGTAAGAATTTAAATTTATGGTAGTTTAATTTTACAGAAAAAAGCATGTCTGTTGTGTGACAGTAGACAGCTAAACATATTTGACTCACCATTATATTTCTTAATACTCTGATTTTGCTGAGCATTAATTCTTAAAAGTTCTATAGACAGTGAGAATAGACCCGCCCATAGGACAACAGTCATCTGAGTTTATTTTTGTTTTTCATGTGACTGGAAACATTGTTTCATGTTTGACAAAACAATGTTCCCAATCGGGTGTTTTTGTTCTCAAACCCAGTTTTTTTATGAAGTCTATGAAAAAAACACAACATTGATGCACTTGTTTTGTTAATACCCCGAAAGATTTGTACCTCCAGTTAAAAAAAAAGCATTTTACTACAATTTTCGGGGGAAAAACACAACTTAACTGGAAATTGATGTTGTCTGACGTAAACCACACTTTCATTTTGTTCTTCTTATTAATTTAACAAATTCATTAACTATGCAACATGGGAAAACCAATAAAATTAAATGACCAATACTTCTGTGTAATTACAGACAACCAGGCCCCAGGCAACCCTAGGCTACCGAAGTGTTTCCATTTGCACAGCTCAGTTTGTTACCTCAACAGTTTGTATAGAGTAGGCTCATGTGACAAGACCTTAATCTTCAATGTCAGGGAGACACCACTCGACCACTCTCTCAAAACCAGTCATCGGGGAAAGACCTCGTACATTTGTACGTAACTTAAATGGGACGACCCGATTAAGTTCCTTCCGAAAGTCACGCATCTGCATCCCACTGAAAGTCATCACTGAACCAAAGGATGGTACTTCCTTGAGTGATGGTATCCCATGTCCACCTGCCATTATTTCAGCACGAAGATATACCAGAAAGCATGCAGTATTGTTGTGATACTCTCTCACCACATTTGGATTATAGGGGCGACCCTGGGAAGGAGATACATCATTGTCTGCAAAGTATGCAAAGCCGACAGATCGTTTGTGCCTTTGCCCCACCTCCTCATAGTATGCCCAACGTGTAGGCTCAAAGTCGCTCCAATTTATAGTCTCGGTGACGACAACCGAGAACCTGTTTTTGCAATTAAGCAAAGGCTTGAATATCTGGAGGAGCTTAGCAAAGCCAAGGTAGTCTGAAAGGTTGGAGGTGAAGACTCTATCAAAGGCTGGCATATGTTGGGATTCATAAAGTGTTGGAAACTCCAGGCAGTTAGTCAGAAAGAATTGGATGCAGAGCCTTCCTTGAGTGGCTAGATCTTTTACCTTGCGGAAAAGGTTGGTCACGTACTTGTGGTACATTACCATTGGGGATGTGTAACCATTGAGTTCGCAAGTGCTTGCTTTCACTTTCAGCCAGTCCCATCCCGCAAAAGGAATAGAGTCTGTGGTAATACAGTAGACAAATTCATAGTCTTTTGGTTGGTGCACCAGATAAACACTTCCAATTTCTTCAAATGTGTTTGTATTATTACGAAAGTCAAGAGGATGGTAGTTGCTGCTTAAACCCTTTCGCCCGGTCATCGTTACATTGTCAAATGGCATGTCCGATGTGTATGATTCGTATGAGTAGAACAACCCATGGTCAAACCACTCTCCCATGGCCCTCTTATCTTCTTGGGATATTTGTACATGCCAAAGGTAACATGTGGTCTGCTCAAGAACTGGTGCCAGTAATTCTTTCCTTTGTTTTCTAAGGTTAATTGAACCTTTGACATTTCGTCTGCATTCAAGACCTTGCCATTTTTTCCAAACCTGAGACATAAGCCTAAGGTCACATCTCCGAACAACTACTAGACCATTAGTGAGCTCATTAAGATTCTTGGCATCCATCTGAATGAGCTCATCCAAGCTGGTCTTGATCAGGTCATACTCTTTCTTTGTAATGTGAACTGAGTACCAGAGGGTAGTCAGACTGCTCTCAATTCCCTCAGTGTCTGCAAACCGAACCAACATATAGAGAAACAAGACATTTCTTGCCATGACAAAAGGATCAAAATCATTGAGAGTTACGTGAAGCTTTCCTTGGTACCTGTCAGGAAGGGAACCAGCTGTTAAGACTGTATTCCGCAAGTCGCCACAACCAGCAGACAGCACATGGTAATCCTGAGCCATGTCCTTCTCAGTCAGAGTTTCTCCAGACCATTCATTGTTGTCAAGATTTAAGAAATCTTTAGCTATGGTATTCCCAATGTAATAAGGTGCACTTTTTGTTCTTTTGACTTTTGCAAGTTCAGTGTTTTTTTCCCGACAAAATGTAGCTAGTGATTTAATGTCATCTATAGTTTGTCGACATAAGTACTTATGGCTTCTCCAGTCTATCTTTTGGCACCTCCTATTGCAATACCAAGCGTTGGTACACTGTGCACACTGAAAAAGATTAAACAAAAGATTATCACAAAAGTCATGCAAGAGTTGCGAAGAGATTTTTGTGACATTTGTTTGTGTTGGGGCACTGTGCCTGGACCACCTCGTGGTTTTTTTCTTCCTTATACTTTTGTGTTCAGAGGAAAGCTTGGAAACACCACTTATTTGTTTGGTTTCTAACTTACCTTTTTTTTTTCCCAATACTTCCTCTTTGTTTTTGGTATTACATGTGAGACACCTGTCCCAACCTCACATTAGCTTGAAACTCTGCATATATATCCATTAGGAGATGGAACTGCAAATTTCCGTCAAGATGACGTCATCAGGTGTCAAATTACAAGGTTTTTAAGCATTAATAATTTAAATCTTTCAAAATCATTATCAAATCAACAATAAGAGCCTTGGGTTGATTTTTGCAGAATTATTTAGTAGTAATATAGGTCTTTATTTGTTATTGTGTGCGTGACATTGCATGACCTCTACTAATTGTCATTAAAGTGCCCTAGCGACAGACGGTTAAAATGTGAAATCAACAGGTTTTCAAATACTTTAATTAAGATTTTAATATTTGAAAAAATTCATAACTCCTGAACCCCACAATAGATTTTTACAATCTACTTAAACATCATTTGAAGTGACGCCATGGTGATGTCATCTCAATATTTTTTACTTTTGTAAAAATGTTCACAATTATTATGATAATAGTGGCTTCTAATTAAAATAGCGCTTAAACCGTCAGCCAGTGGTAAGTGGCGCACTGGACAACACTGTTACCCCTGATCAGTTGGACATTTATTTCACCCCTTCAACCAGTTGTGCTACATATGTAGCGCACCAAATTGAGTCTTTCACATTTCTGCTCTCATTAACCCATGGATGAAGAGGAGCAATGTCTTGCTCAAAGACACGAGTGTCAGGACCGGGATTCGAACTCACACCCTCATGACATAACCACAGACTTTAGGTCCAACGCACTAAACTGCTTGGCCACCACATGGCAAGTTGTTGCTCTTTGTGCATTTGGTTTCCAGAAAAGTATAATCAATCTTCGGTCGGATACATAATTCTTAGGAAGTCTGGTATTGACAAAATCTAACAACTTATGATGAGTGTGTTTTATGCCTAGAGTACCACACAATAGGCCTATGTAATGTCTGTTGTTACCAAAAAGATAGCATTTCGATGTGTTTTATTGCTCTTTGTCCAAGGAGTATACAACACATATTTTATAAGCCAGTAAGTTTGTTGCTGAAATTGACATTGGTTTTAAATACATTATTTTCACAAGCCTAAAATACATGTTTGTGAAAATAAAACTTTTTTTTCAATAATTCAAAGGCACTCTACCGTTTTGATATCATTCTTGTTGCCGCAAGTGTTGCACTTGGGTCCAAATATCTGACACTCTACTGCCTTGTGCCTGACCCTGTCTCTGACTTTGCATGATGCAGTGCAATACACAGCCAGTGGGCAGTCATTACAGCGCACAGACGGATCAGGGAGAGCTTTTTCACAACGCCAGCAATGTCCTCGTTGAACATCCATGATGTAAGCACACTGCAAATACATCAAGTATAAAAGCAGTCAAAAGCATTTTTTGTAAAATCTATTTCTAATCATAAATTCAAGTTGGTACTGACACGTTTTGTAAAGTTTTAATTATACTTCTGGGCCTTACAATGTACACAAACTACCCATTTCACATGAAGTAAACTTGCTTTCAGTTTCTACCTTGAAAAAGGGATCTCGAAAATAAGTCAACAGGAAAGAAACAAAAGGCTTATGGAAAAAGACTGATTACCTTTTTGTTGTAGAATCCAAACCAATTTTACTTGCAGACTGTTACCGGTTGGAGAGTGCAGTTCACTATCACGATCACCAAATTAAATAGGCCCCCTAGGGTTTACAAGTCAACATAAATTGTGTTGGGTTGGGTTATTTTGCATATATACATGTATGTACGTCTTTCTTTTATGTGTTTGTGTGGGTGGAATGTGGTGACATTTAAGTTTTCACGATGTAAGTTGGCATAAATAGCGTCAAAGCGAAAAAATGCCCTGTACACAAAAGAAGAGTTTAAAGAAGAGGTTCAGACTACACAAATATGAATAATTGTAGAGTGATCAATTCAGTTTTAGTGAAAACAATTATGTTTTAAGTTTTTAAAGTTATTGCTGTGAAGATTGGCGCACCCAGTTTAAACATTTTTTTGGGGGATATATGTAATGCTACTATATATTTCAACATTATCAAGACACAAAATGATGATGCATATAAAATCAACACATTTTTTAAAAGGAATTGAAAGTAAAATATACACACGGATGTTTGAAATGTAGTTTCCAATGGGAGACTTTTGAGACACTTGGTGGCAGCAGACTTACCAGGTAAAATCCATTGTTCTCGGTAATGTGCGCATGCTCAAAACTACATAAACAAAGGAAATTTACCTGGTAAGTCTGCTGCCACCTAGTGTTCTTTTAATCATGTTCCCAATAGGTGGTGTCATGGTTGTCGACCAACCATTAAATAAATCCGTTGCTCTCCCATAGTTTTGACTTCCATAGGTGACTTTCTGCTTGTTTTATACATCAAAGCAAAGCGAGAATAACCTCAGTCATGTCGGTTTGTTTTAAACAGTGTAATTAAATTACTTAGTGTGCTTTCCCCCTGTGAAAACAATGTTCCATGTATATACCATTACTTTCCCTTTAAGATTGTCATGTGACTGTATTTCGCAACCAAGGGAAATCCCCTTTGTGAGAAATTCGGCAAACCTTCTCTTTACAACTTGGACAACCTATTGTGTCTAAATTTTTAAATTTTGTGTATATTAATAGTGAACAATTTCTTAAACCACAGACAGACAATGCTGAAATCTCTTCTATGTTTTTGTTTATTTCTCTTTCTTCATGTTCTTGGATGGAGCCAGTAGTTTCATTTATTTCTAAATCTACAGTATATTGACAGAAATTTACAATAATTGACTTAAAATATACTTTTAACCTTTAACTTTTGTTAAAATTTATCTTGTGTGTTTACATTCTAATGCAAAAAATACATAAGAGTCTAAATTGCTTAATTAGATGAGGAAATTAATTGTTAAGTTTAACACATTTGAGAACATGGTTAACCCAAGAAGTTGAACGTTCCTTAAAAAGGCATTAAGTCTTTGTGAAAGACTCCATGAGGTTCTAAACATTGCAATTTCAACAATTGCTGTATTTAAAACAGTATTATAACCAGGTCCATTGTTTCATTATAGTTCAATTTTGTAGCCTTTGTTGCCTCCTTGCAGAAGTTTATCAAATTGGTCTAAAGTAAACTTTTAATTTCTTAATTACTTGATTAAATGAGGAAATTAGTTGTTAATACACCGAGTACATGTATATAAAACAAAACTGTCTACCCAAGTAGAATATTTCTTACAAAGCACAAGTCTTTAATAAAAGACTCTATGAGGGTTGCAACATCAAAACAACTACTGTCTAGAAGCAATAGAAAATGAGAAAACAAGTCCAAAGAAGCCTGTATTTTTATGCAAATCAAATCTTTTTTTGTTAATTCTATTTATGCAAAATTCTCGAAACTAAAACTACCCATAAGCAAGTTTTAACATAAACAAATGTCCCGGCCGTTTCTCTCGACCAATAGGAATGAAGAAACTTTCTTATAAGCACAGGTGCAAAGCTCGCGTGTCACGCCCTTGTTTCAACACTTTTTACTGGTTATAAACAAAGGTTTAAACACACCCACATGACGCGCAGGAATAGCGAAACTGTCTGAGGTATTTATGAATTTGAATTTAATACAAATAAATTGTTAAAACTATCATTGAAACCAAATTAAAACTAAGAGGATGTTTTTTTTTTTTTAAGATCTACGCGAATCAAGCATGAGTGAGTGCAACTGTAGGTTTGATAATAATATGGTAAACATTTGAAATTGAAAGTCAGGTCTTATTCTCAGGTTTTCTTCAGTGATTATAAAAATGTTTTACTGTAAAATATTTCATCGTTAAACTTTCCAAACAGTATAAATAATTTCTATAACCATAAACTTTTGTGAATCAAATTTATTTAAAGAAACAGAATATGACACATTTAACTTTACATGAGACCAACTTGGCCTGAAAAATTAAAACACTTGTAAGGTCTTGCAAAGTCTATGAATGGCACTTGAATTGACTACTTGTCAATAATATATTAAACTAATTGGCAGTAAGTCGCTTTGTGTTTGGTGTTTAAAAGCATCGCAAACTCTTCTTTGGAAACTCTCAATAATGTTTCTTGAGACGACTAATCCACTGAGTGTGTGCCAAGATTTGGACACGATTCTCATTAGCTGCGGGTTTTATGTATTATTTAAAACCAAAGCTGAAACTGAAATTTTCTAGTAATAATGATAATATAAATAGCGCCTATTAATATAATACAGCATACTCTAAAACTTGATGATTAACATGTTTGTTGTACAAGTAGAACTATTAAACTACATGTAATGGCATACAATGTACACAACTACATTAGAGGGCATACAACGTACAAAACCATGTGTCAAAGCCCGACAAGCTGGAAGCCATTGAGAGAGTGGTACTCACCCGTGACCCATACACAGTTTACGTACGTGACACAAGTTCACACAAACATGACAAATAACTTCTTTTTTTCTTTTTTTTTTTCATTTGTAGGTAGAAATCTGGTCAAAATTTACACATGGATTTGTGTCCATGTTGGGACAGTACAGAATGTATATAATCAAGTGCATGTGTAGGAGAACAACTTAGTTCTCCCTGTAGTTCTATATTGGCTTCTTATCTAGTGCTTTATCACACCTCTAGTGGCGTATCAAAATGTTTTGTTTTTCAGCAGGAAAAGAAGGAAAACATTTTGAATTATGAGACCCATTTATGTTGTGCACTGTACCTTCTAACAGTTAAGGTACTACACTTTAGCGACACTGGTTAGACAAAATGAGTTGAAATTAAATGAATTGATTTCTTTTACATAATGATAGTAGCTTCTTATGTTATATATAGCGCTCATATCCATCACTCAGTGACGCACACAAGGCGCTTTAACATACAGTATTTTCCTGCAAGGTATCTTGGCCAACTACAGGTGTGGTAGACACCACTCCACAGCTGTGGTCTGTCCATCCATCATGTTTAAAGCATGTGCACGGACACGATTTATAAATGGGACAAGTCTGTTCTTCTCTTTCCTGAAGTCACGCATCTTCATCCCATTGTACCTCATGACATCGGTCAGTGATGGTACATCTTTGAGTGGGGGTATCTCAAACCCCCCTCCCATGATGTCTGCTCTAAGGAACTCCAGGAATGAGGACGTGTTGTTGAAGTACTCTCTCATGAAGTTGTAGTTGATGAGCTGGGTTGGTCGTTCTAATGCAGCCAAGTATGCATTCAGGCATTTCTTAAACACCTGTGGGTTAATTTTGTCGAGTCCAACAATGTTGGCCTCGGGTAAAAATCGAATCCAGTTCATTGTCATAGTGACAATAACTGAGAAGCTGTTATCAGAGTTCAACAATGGCTTGAAGAGTAGGAGAAGATTAGTGAAACCAAGAAAGTCAGCTAGGTTAGATGTAAAGATACGGTCATATTTCGGCATCACATCAAGGGACTCAAGATATTGATGAAACTGCAGACAGTCCACCAAGGAAACATGAAGGTACAGTCGCCCCTGCAAAATGATATCTTTCACCTTTCTGAGAAGGCTCGTCACATAATTATGGAACATCACCATAGGAGATGAGCCGGGTTCCAGAACAGACTCCCTCACTCTCAAACAGTCCCACACCCTAAAAGGAAATGTGTCGGTTCGAATACAGTACTCAAAAGTGTGATCTTTTGGATCCTTGAAGAGTTCATCCACTTCAAAAAACCCAAATTTCTTGGCCAAATCTTGGCGCCCTGTTAGTGTTGGGTTGTCAAAGGGCATATCTTTATGTTGTGTTTCTTTTGGGAGAAACATTCCATGATCGAACCATTTTTCCATCAGCTTACTTTCTTTAGCAGATTGTAACTCAAGAAAGAGTGGTAGTTTTTGTGATTTTACCTGCTCTGTCTTAAACAATGCATTTCTCTGTTTTCTTAGATTAATACATTTGCTATTGGCCCGATCACACTTAAACGATCTCCACTTGACCCATACTTGGCAAAGACAGCCAAGTTCTTTATTTGAAACTGTCACAAGTCCTTTTGTGGTGTCATGGAGACTATTGGCATCCATCTGAATGAGCTCATCCAAGCTGGTCTTGATCAAGTCATACTCTTTCTTTGTGATGTGAACTGAGTACCAGAGGGTAGTCAGACTGCTCTCAATTCCCTCAGTGTCTGCAAACCGAACCAACATATAGAGAAACAAGACATTCCTCGCCATGACAAAAGGATCAAAGTCATCGAGAGTTACGTGAAGCTTTCCTTGGTACCTGTCAGGAAGTGAACCAGCTGTTAGGACTGTATCCCTTAGGTCACCACAACCAGCAGACAAGACATGATAATCCCTTGCCATGTCTTCTTCAGTCACAACCTCACCAGACCATTCGTTGTTGTCAAGTTGGAGAAAGTCTCTTGCAAGGGTATTCCCAAAATAATAAGGGGCTTCCGCATTTCTGCTGAATGTTTTTTGTCTAAGTAGTGAAGTGGCAAGTGTCTTAATGTTTTCTTTAACTCCACGACATTTCTTTTTGTGGGTTGCCTTCCAGTCCCTCGTCTGACACTCCTTATTGCAGTACCAAGCGTTGTTACACTCTGCACACTAGTGGGAGAAACAGAGGCAAAATGACCGAGTTAGTGAACATTTCTGATTGTAGTCAATAATTTTACAGAAAGAAAAAGCGTGAAACAACCCAAAAACCTTCCCCTAGTATAAAATAATGTATATTGTTGCTCTGCACCACACCTTAATTTATCAACTTGTTCGGTTGCGTGTCATGGCCTACCCATTAAGAGCACCGGATTTGTTGTTCGATGTTTGTGTTTTATATATTCTTGCCTTCAACACTCTTTTTAATGGGAGGGATTAAAAGGTTGGTCCAGGGGATTGAAGTTGGGGACCGGTGTCGCATGCAACCATGTCCTCTATGCAATACTATCCGGAGGCCGGACGATTTTGCATATGCAATCGTGTCCGCCTGGACGCTGCTGCATAATGCAATTCGCATATGCAGTTGTGTCCGCCCCCGTGCAAAACCGTCCTTACAGTAAATTAAATGCTTTGGTCGACGAAACACGTTTGCCATTTTTTTACGAGCTAAGTGCATGTCATGAATGACATGGGAAATGTTCGGCCGTTGGGTATTCGCTGCAATCATAAAATTTGTGAATATTCATGCTGCAGATACGTAGGTTCAGTGCATGCACGCTCGCTTACGGCGCACATACATGTACAGTCATGTATGTCCGCCGGACATTTTTTACATAGCCCCAGACACTTTTGCATATGCAAAAGTGTCCGGAGTGGACAGTATTGCATGGCGGACACAATTGCATCTGACACCGGTCCATTTTTGGATTTAGGGGTAAATCTTTTAGATTTGAATTTTAAGTGCCTTGGATTTTTTGTTTGTCATGAAGTAGCTTGGTCCTTGATTGGACTGAACAGTTTTATAAACATAGATCTGGTTTTGTGTGTAATAGATTTAATGCCATTTTGATCATTAATGTAATGTTTTACTCCAGATTTTTTATTATGTCAAACTGTTCGTGTAATTCTGCTGCTTGGAGCGATTTTAAGTAAACCATTAAATGAATGAAATGGAATGAACCCTGCTTCAGCTCCGGAGTTGGTGGCAATTACCGCCCCTGGAAAATAGATTAACTAAAATGTACATAAAGGACACATTGATTTGCATTCATCTTGCATACATCTTTCATCATGAGTTCTTCACTAACCCAGTATTGCCACAGTTGCTGCATTTCTTGGGGCCAAATACCTGGCACTCGACGGAGCTGTGTCTGACTTTGTCTCTTTTTTGGCATGAGGAGCAGCAGTACTGCCCCAAAGGGCAACCCCTGCATTGCACAAAACATGCGGGTAGAAGTTTCTCACAACACCAGCAGTGACCAGGCTGAACATCCATTATATGATAGAAGTGTTGATTCCTACAAATTAAAGAACAAAAGGACGGCTAACATGCAAAAATGTAGAGTAAAAATAGGAGCATATAATTTCACATGGGCAGTTCTTGCTTTTTTCCATTATTGTCTACTTTTGCTTGTGTATTCAAGACCATTTGTCGAGAAGCAACATGATTTTTGAGCACATATTGTCGGCTTTTACTTAGTAAGCAGAATTGTTGGTTACTATTTTGCCAATTACAGGGATGTGATTTCTCTGTGATCCCCCCCCCCCCCAAAAAAAAAAAAAAAAAACAATATTAAGATAACACCATTAGACATGCCCCATATTGCAGAGTAGGGCTCTTTTAAAAAACAAATGTATGTACGCAGGCTTCGCATATTGAAAGCTTTTACAGCAGCCTATTGTATACCTGCCACCCATCCAACGCAGTTATATTATCTGTCATGTATTCGTGCTCTTGCCAAACCTCTATATTATTGCACAATGCAGACCCCCTTACAATTACACTGAGTGAATTTTTTTATTATTTTTTTTTATAAGAATTAAGTGTCAAGAGTTTGATTATCTATTAACAAACAGAAAAGGCCATTGCTACAACAAATAGGTCACTTGATGATACAAAAATGGGGTGATCTTTTTTTTATACTTCCCCTATCAGTTCTGTTTAAAAGTCTAGGTAGTCTTAATTGAAAAAAAAAAATGTATAAAAATACAATATAAAGTTTAGATTGTATCACTTACTTTTCAATTATTTCAGTTACAAAATTCACATGTAACTCAACTATTTATTGTCAACTGAGCAAACTAACATTGTACTTGCAAGCACTATAAAATTTGCCTCCAGATATTTTTTGCAAAATAGTTATAAAATGTAAGCAATTTCATCGTTTGAAATTAGATAGACTAATAAGTGTCATTATTATTAAGAAATCAAGTTCATTGAAACTCTTTGTTTAAGTCAGCGAATAGACTCTAAAGTGTAGATTCATGACTACAATTTACTCCCCTTCGGCTTGTACATTCTATCCACGAATCTACACTTTATTCTCCTTAACTGAACTTCAGAATGTAACCCGTCTTCATTAATGGTATCTTGCAATTTCCTCTAATCGCAAAAAATTAAATTGTCCATAAATGTTCAAAAAGAAAATGCAAAGCATTATTTAAAACCTACCTTTTACAGTATCAATGGGTCCAAGTTAACAAAAACATCCGTACTCTTGTGGATCGTGAGAACACTATGTGACGCTTGGTCAAAGACGATAGTGTTGATGCTGCACTGTTGCCATTGTTGTTCTGTTTTGTATACATTAGGCTTCAAGGTTGGTATCTTGGCTCATAATGGGACCATCGTGATTAAAATAAATTTTTAAAAGGAGTGCCCTGTACAAAATGCATTGAACCAAATAATTGCTCAGTTATTTACATGCACATTTCACATCATTGTAAATATGTCAATATATAAGAAAATATTTGTGTATAATGTACCATCAGTCTTGGAGAGCCCTGCAAACTACATTATTTATGCCCACACAAGGGTTTAGGCAACAGGTTAATGTAGACAAAAATAAATGCTCAGTTTTAAAATGGTACACAAAATGAAAGAAAAATCAGAAGAGAAAATATCTGAAAAATTAGATAACCTGAATAAATCTTACACTCGATTTTTTCCCATTATTGACAGTTGGATGGGAAACTATATAGTACAAACATGTATAATGAATAATATTTACACTGAGCAAAATGTTAGTTGTTGGCAAGGCAACAATTGTTGGCAAGACACCACTCTAGAATTGCAAAGGTTGTGGGTTCGAATCCCACCCGAGTAACACCAAAAGCCTGTGATTCTTTTCACAGAGCTTGGAAAAGTACTGAGTATGTTGCTTACACACAAGGTGTATATGGGTAAAACCAAAATTAATATGATTTTTGTTGGTGAAGAAACCTCAAGAAACCCTAAGTTTGCAATTTCTATGTACATGGGGCTAAAAAACAAGGCTCTCTTCACAGTCCTTGGATGGGTATCATTCACTAATGTGGACCAATAAAGAACTCACTCGTGGCTGTGAAGTTAATAACGAAAAGTCCCCTCGATCCACTAAAAGCGAAAGTAGTAGTCCCGGCAGATTTTCTACCTTCCACCCAGGTAGTAGTCAAAAAGCAGGACAGTTCTTTTCAGAACCAGAGCTGAGAAGTCTCCCGAAATCCGAAAAATCTACTCTGGGTCGGGTAGTAGAATATAAAGCAAGACAACAAAAGAACATGATCTACCCAGCAATACACATCCTGATTTTTAAAAGTTTAAAGAGTTTATTGTGTATAACAGAAAACATATCTTGCTTACTCAATTCCCATAACTGTTTTCACCCATTTAGCGAAACCCCATGATTCCGACTCTGCATTTCAACTACCGCTACTTTGAGGTGGATCAGGACGGAGAGAAGCAGTGGTGGTTTGGAGGAGGAACAGACCTCACCCCTTATTACTTGGATGAAGAGGTATTTAATTCAACCATCAAAGAATCAAAATATCTGATATAAAGTTACATTTGTTCTGCTCTTCATCTTCTTTGACTCCGGTTCGAATCCCACCAGGACAGGAGGAGCCTTGCATGGTTCAGGTTTTCAGTCTCAACCTGGGCCCGATTTCTTATAGCTGCTCAATCAGAAAATATTGCTTAGCAATTATCTGCTTAGCAGATATGTACAGGATACCAGTCACAAACTGTACATGTTAATTACATGGTATTTTGGGTGGTAACCTTATTCTGGTAAGCATAAATTTTGTTGTGCTCAGCTACTTGTTGGCCCAGATTGCATTGTCCTCAGTTTTACTCTTACACTTGAAACTTATTGCTTCATCATCTTCTCCTCACAGGTAGTATACATATATGTATCTTCTTACCTACACATATAGTGCACAGGCACTTTGTAACAGTCTGTAATGTGAATGAAATTTGCATCTATTAAAAAGCAATGATGGTTGTTGTCAAATTGTCTTATCTTCCCTGGTATAGGATGTGAAACATTTCCATGGTACATTGAAAAAAGCCTGTGACAAACACAACCCTAAACACTATCCAGCGTTTAAGAAATGGTGTGACGACTACTTTGTTGTTCACCACCGAGGTAGGTACTCAATACTACATGTAGTACTTGACAATAATCTTCTGACAAACCAAAGAAATTATGTATGTTTTGATTCTTTTCCCTTTTTAAAAATTCTTTTCCAGTTGTTTGCAGCCAACACCCTTTTCACTACATTTATTATTGTCCATTTGTATAGATATATGACCAAGTTGGCACGATGAACATTTTTTTTGTCATCTAGACATCAATGTAGCCAGCATGTATTTGAACATGAGATCAGGGCCCAATTTCATGGCTCTGCTTACAATAAGCAAAGATTCAGCGCTTACAGAAGCAGAGAATTCTGTGTTTACGTCAAGCTTATGTCACGGGTTAGCAGGGAATTCTGGCTTGTGTGCGCGTGACTCATCTTTACTACGCATTCTACGCTGACACAGCCCCAGCAAGCCCAGAAATTTAAGCGGAGAACGGCGACCCTACATGTAAGTGCAGAATTTGGCGTAAGCTAGAGCCTTGAAATTGGGCCCTGTTATGAGTCGACAATGGTCTTTGTGCGAACTTGGCCTATATTCTTTGTATTGACTTTTCCTGTACTTGAAATGTAACCTCGGTGTTTGATTTAATTATTCTGAATTTGTTCTGTCAGTCCCTGGCGGGGATCTCGATATAAATATTGCTCTTTAGATTGATCAAATTTTTATTATGTACTATACTGTATGTTATGTGATGTTTTTTCCTTATTTTTTACTGTGGTAGTATTTTTATCATTTGCATTGACACAATTTACTTAAATTCTTTCCATTGAACTTATTTGAATTGTTGATGCTGTTGTTATTTTTGCATATTATGTGTGAATACCTTTTCTATATGGTCCCTTTTTCAGGATATTTGCAGAATTATATTATCTTCTGTATCATTATGAATTTATGATGATTCATATTTAAAGGTGTACTTGCGTTTATACTTGTTTCTCACTGTTTCTCTTGTTTCTCTTGTTTCTCACTGTTTCTCTTGTTTCTCACATAGAGAAGCTTCTAGAGAAGCGAATCATTGTGTTCTACTTTTACAAGATCTTTCTACCCATATGCATTTGATAACAAACGGTTAGAAACACTTTTCAAATACCAAGTGGACCGATCCAAGGCAACGTGTTCCTTTAAAATGTTGACTTTGCTTGCCATTGACTGCAATCAAACCACTCTATGTGTTAAAATGCCATATAACGTGTTTTTTTGTGACCGCACTATGGTCTCATTGTTTGATGTACGATGTCACTCTTCTCTCTATAATAAACTTTTACATTTAGCATTTACCTGATTTTATCTTTTAAAATTGCATTTATATAATTACATGTACTTTGTTTTCATTCTGTTTAGTGCATTTTTTTGTCACATTTCCTCACATTTTGTCATATTTGTTGCACAATATCTATTCTTATATTATGAATTTATAATTGTCATATCAGGATTTGTAAACATTATTTCTTGTTACTTAATTAGATGTGATTATTATATATAAAATTACTTGTATTTGATTTGTTGTTGATGACATTCTTGTAGTGTTTGTCTATTATTAGATAATTAGTGGCCGGGTGTAGGGGTTAGTTGCTAATGTAAATTTATGATTATTAATAATATCATAACCTGTTTTTGTTGTTGCTGACATTGTTGCATGGTTTTTTCAGGTGAGAGGCGTGGTGTAGGAGGAATCTTCTTTGATGATCTAGATACTCCTACTCAAGATGATGTCTTTGCATTTGTTAAGGTACATTTAACAAGTATTTGTATTGTGAAAAGGTACACAAAAAGTATTTTGTGCATAGTTTAGAACTTCAGATGTGTTTATTTGGTTTTGGTTTTGGTTTTGGTTTGTTCTTGATGTATGCATGTATCTTTTTTTTTTGACCACATGAGGGCGCTCTCACAAGGGAGCTTTCTTGCTTGACAACCTCAGTGTTGTAATTGTCTGTATGTGTATGTTTTTTTCTCTTGCATCCACGACAAAATACATAAGACAATGAAAACAAAATTTGCTTACCTTTTATGCATCATGTGCATTCAGCTCACGCTATGCCCTCACATTTCAATTGTCCTTTTGAAGTGATTGAATGAAGTGTTCATGTATTTATGGTGATTTTGTTTGTACTTTGTTTCTCGCCTGCTAGTGTACAATTGTCTAACACAAGATTAGTATTTGTTGCTTTATTTGTGTGGACACACATCTACAGTTAATGCTATTTGTGTTTCAGGAATGTGCCAATGCCGTCATACCCAGCTATGTTCCTCTCATCAAGAAGCATATGAATGATGGATATGGACTAAAAGAAAGGTAGATTCACGCTTATATTATATAGGTTATTGTTATAAAAACAACTTAGCAGGAACATAATTTGCTGTCGGTGTTAAAATAAAAGTAAGTTAACAATCAGCGTGTCATAGCCTAGCGGTTAAGACCAATGGATTCAAACTCTGGTGTTACTGTTCTGCAGATTGTGGGTTTGAGTCTCAGTCGTGACACCTGTGTCCTTAAGCAAGACACTTAACCATGGTGTTTCGTTCTTCGGATCGGATGTAAAGCTGTGGTCTGGTGTTTTGTGTAACGCACGTACAAAAAACTGAAGGGGTTTGCAGAAAGGGGGTTGGAATCCTGGCCTGGTCGCAACACATTTGTTCATGAGCAAGGCACCGACATCCTTTCCAGAGGAAATAGAAATATTTTTGTTCAATGGCAAGGATTTAAACGCCAGCCTAATGAGCCATTTTAGCCAAGGACAAACTTTTTCTCTCTTTTTTTTTTATAATACACTGTAATTTGCTTCTCCGTTTTTCTCTTATTTCTAGAGAATGGCAGTTGATTAGAAGGGGAAGGTAAGTCGGCAACATTATTATTGAGACCATTATTTAAAATCCAATTCCACAAAAGACTCATTATAAGACTGGCTCCTCATAGAATGAGAAAGTATTTGCAAAGAGATTATTGTAGTGTAAGAAAGTACTGAAAAGGGCATCCACTTTTGAGTTCATGCAATTAATACAATTTGTGATCATTTTCACATTTCTTTTCTCCAAAATTGCTAATTTCGGAATTACCTAAAATACTCAATTTTACTAAAAGTTTTTCTTGGGACTGCTCCTCAGAGCAGCTGATTGTAAATGTCTAAAATTGTATTTGGATCTTTTAAAAAAGGTTGGAGTGGGGGGGGGGTAATGTTAAAATTAACTTCTATCCTCTTTTTCCCGGTAAATAAACAAACCATACAACCAGCTTGTATAAATTCAATAAAGTACACAGGATCTGGTTTGAAATGTAAATCATAGGAAACGTTTTGTTTTTATGGGAAAAAATTGCATTTCAAAATTTGCAAAAGTAGGGGCTTATCTATTTTTGTTATTATATTTGTTATGTTATTTTTCAGTGGTCCTTAAAATCCTTCTCTTACACTGATGGAGTTCCGACAAAAATTTATACTGATGAATGGTTCTGATACAAAACTAATTTAACCAGTAAGGTTTCAGATTGAATTTGTTTTGTTTATAAATGATAACGTGCCTACTCACTATTTACACACCACCCTTGTCTGTCTTTTTGGTGTAGGTACGTCGAGTTCAACCTTGTGTATGATAGAGGTACAAAGTTTGGGTTGTTTACACCTCAAGCAAGGATTGAGAGCATTTTGATGTCATTACCTCAGTGTGCAGTAAGTACCCACTAATCATATAGATTTTAACATGTGAATTGACTTTATAGAAACCAGAGCATTTTTATACATGTACTATATAATTATTGTATTGGATATCAGGAGCAGTGCACTTGGAGCTCAACTATAGACACGCTAGAGCGCAGAATTTTGGAGTGAGCACCTGTATTGGCGGATACCGATGCTTAGGACTTCATTGTGTATTATCATATGATAAATATTCATTTTGTTTTACCCTACATCGATGTGTATAAGCACTGTGCTTTCCTAATCCTGTTGGAAAATGGATATTGCAACATTTTTTCTCAGTCACAGTGCTTACACAAGTGCTTTTCTCAGTCAAAATGCCTACACAATTGCTTTTTCGTTCATTCAATTTGCTTGAGTTGAGCGAGAGGTTGTCTCCAGCCAATGCCATCTCGAGAAACCTCTGGCGGTTGCCTTCCAGACGCATTCTGGTCCAGCATCAGCGCACTAAGCTCAGTTGTTTCTCGTCATATTGCGTCCTTCTTCAGCTGATCTTTGAATGTTAGTCTCCTCCTGCCCGTGCTCCTGTTTCCATCATGGGTTCCCAACAAACTAGGGGCTCATAGCTAGCTCTGGATGGCAGACACAGAGGCCAGCCAGCCTCATCCTGCATAAGGCAATTTGCTTACACAAGTACTTTTTCAGTCAAACTGCTTACACACACTATTCTTACATATTTTTTTTTACAGAAATGGAGGTACAAGCATGTCCCCGTCGAGGGTTCAAAAGAAGACGACTTGATGAAAGTTCTCAAAGTCCCAAAAGATTGGCTTTGAAGCATCATATGGGGTAGGTAATCAAAAGTAATGCCTACACAAATCACTTTTGACTGAAGTGAGGACTGTAGCACCGCAGTTCCTAAACTTATAAGAGATCCTGTCATACAACCTGGAATCATTTTGTGGAGACAACAAAACAAATTAATGTGCCGACCTGGACATCAGGTAGGCTTCACTTAATCTCTTCATCTATTTTATTTGTGGGAGGCTCCCTTACTTGTTAGCTCAATATCTACGCTTATTAGGTTTATCGTGCATTTTTATGGTGAAAGTTTTATGGAATAATTTATGGATTTATTGGGGGTGTTTTGTAGTTGCAAATATTTATTTTGTTTTAATAGGTCTAATCGATAATGAGAAGTTAATATTTTCTTACATCCATCAATCTTATAATTGTTATAATGTCTTTGAACACAAAGTATTGGAGGTAAATTGAACAAAAAAGATAATGACATTTCGTATAATTTTTTTATAAAGAACACCGTGTTTGTTTAATTCAAGGGATCTTACCCAGTCTAACAAAGTCTTCCTTTTAATTAAACTTCGTTTTGTTTAGTTTTCTTTCGCAAAGAAAGTAAAAAGTAGAGGATTAATCGTTTTGTCCCTAGTGTGAACACAGTGTAAGTAGGTCTACTGGTCTATTGGTTGATCCAATGTAGTATTTTGAATATTTTACACATACTTATATTCGCACAAAATATCTGAACCAATACGTACATAAACACGATTGTCATCTACTAAATGGTTGATCAACTACATGATTTCCTGTATCAGGAACTCAACAGCCCACCGAAGGGAGAAGGAGTTTGGGGGTGGGGGGGGGGAGGGGGCAGCAAGAAGCTTTGAAAGTATTGAACCTTTGACACTAACTGCCTTACACTTAAGAAGTTGGCTACATAATGTACTTGTAGTGTACTGTTAAATTTTGGGTTTTACTTACTAGGGCGTACATACTTTCATACAGTATGTTTGTGGATAATATAGTTAGCCATTTTTGTAACCTGCATCATGGTTATATTATAATTCTTTGCATTATGGTTTTATAGTTTTGTGCCATAGGTAATGGTTTTGCAATTACCCTTACGGCTCATGTACGGGAATGATAAGGTGTTTGTATTGGACTTATATATCTGCAGGTGGTAGTAGTGAGTGGTGACAGATTTTATTTAGAGTAATTCATAGGGGTCATGAGTGCTACGAAACAGTTTTTCCTTCATTTTAATGAAAAGGAACTCTGTAAAAAATATTGAGTGCAAGATATTTTATATATATGTACACAGAAGTTTATAAGATATTTTTGTAATGCTGCCTTCAATTCTAAATATGGTGTTAAGTGTGTTTCTATAAACTTGGTTGCAATGAGCAAGACGAAAATTAATCCCTTATTTTGAACTTTTACATAAAAGTGATAGGAGGTTATACTGTAGCTTGCACAACCCCTGCACGTACAACTGCAAATTGTCTGCCTCCAAACCTTGCAGCATTTCAAAGTAAAAATACTAGGAAAAGCAATTTTGTTATTTAGCTCAAACAAATTGATATAGATTGTGGGTAATATTCTGAATGTAACACAAGATGGTTTCTCAAGTACTCTAATTGGCTAAGATTAAAAAACAGTGCAGCAAAAATCACAAACAAAAATGTGAACACTTTCTATTTGTTTTTATATTTTATTGATCATAGCCTACTTATAAACCTTTATTTGAATACATTAATTAATATGCAGATTATAATACTTTTGCAGTGTCAATTAGGGATGGGTCCCAATTGATTGCTTCCCAATTGATTGCTTCAGCCTAGGCTGCGGCTAGGTAAATGTCCGCAACAGCCAAAGCCAGAGTCAAATTATGCTCAATTTGGACAAAGCCTAGCCGCTACTTTCAACATATTCTTCCTGTCTTAGGATTAATCTAAGGACTCGGGGTGAGTTCAGTTCAGTATCCTTGGACATTAGGATGATGAGCCCATCCTAAGTTAGGCTGAGTTATTCGTCTTAACTCGAGATAGGATTAATCCTAGCATTTCTTAAAATCGGCTGCAGGTAAAGAGTAATTTGTTAATGTCTTACTACCTGATGAGTAACATCCAAATGGTTTTGACTGGTGCACTTTTTCTTGCAGATCGGCCTGCATTATATCATGTGGGGAATGTATCTTGTTGATACACAGTCAACCCTCCTACTGTCTGACCATTTATCATCATCAATTGTGGTGTTGAATGATAAATAAATACTTAAACCAGCCTGTCCTGCATTGTAACATCACATGGTGAATGATAATTCAAGTAAGCAAACTTGCAATTAAATATATCATGTGGTGAGTTTATCAACACAGTACATGGTTAACCTACTGTCAGACCAATCAATATCATACACTGTGGTTTGATTGACAGATAATGTGGTGGGTACATGTAAATACTTTTTGATACCAAATGGTTCTGTGCACTAAAGCTCCACCAGACAAAACCCTTGCGGTTACATGTGAATGGCTGGTCGAAACTCATTGGAAACCACTATCAAAAGCAGTATGAGCTGTGGCTTGCACGAGAGCTGACAATGTAACAAATCACTAGGTCTTCCTACTCTCAATATCACCTACATGTAGCCTTTAAAAAGAGAATGTTTCGTTTGTTTCCCCAATTATTTTGCCTTATTTTACCTATTATTCTGCCGCGCGTTGAATTCTGTTTAAAATTTTACTCAGCCCTGAAGTACACGTACCATGACACTAAAAAATATTTGAAAAAATATTTACAAAATTGAGCTATAACCTTACATTTAAAAAGTGGTGTCAATACTCACAGAGATTACACAGTCCTATAATAAAAAAGATAGCTATTGAGCTATTTCACCAAAATATTTTACACAAGTTTTTGGTATAAAATTAAAACGCTCATTTTTTTTCAAAATAGGTTCAACCACATCCTTCATCCATTCCTAAGTTTCTTTTTACATTATTATATAAATTATCAAAGATTTCTCTGTAGTTGAAACCTGGTTATCTGAAATAATACTTTAACTTTACTTGGGTACAAAAACAACACGCCTTTAATACTCTGTGTCAATAACTTTACAGCTCCTTCGACTTGCACCGGTTATCACAACCCCAGCTAAAAAAAAGCTGGCTGGCAAACTTTTTCACAAATACCCCCAAAGAAACTCAACAAACATTGTGTATGTTTTCTTTGATTACTTGAAATCAACAAATCAACAGGCCCGATACTTCAGTCTCTGCGCCCCATGGTCATTGCCTTGGTGCCCTTGAAATGCGCCAGAAGAAATTTACAATTTCCTCATAGGGTGCCCTTAACCAAGGAGAAAATGCCTTGATGCCCTTGCCCTTTTAAAATGAAGTATACGGGCCTGAATCAATATGATTTGTAAACAGGAAATATGCCCCTCTCTTTAAAGTTCTTCCAAGCTCATTCTCGTAAGTTAAAAGGTTACTTGAACACACAATTATTTTAGCCTCATCTTTTCTACACTTTCTTTCAAAAAGTAAAAATCCAACAGCCACAGATAACTATGTAAAGTGAGGTAGAGTTTATGGATGCCCAGTATATATTTCTATCAGAAAATCACATCACACTAAGTACAGCTAAGATTTTTGAAGGTGAATCCGCTGCATTCTTTGAGTAATGATGTACTTGAGTATTTGATTTCTTTAGGTAAATAAAAGTATGTGTCTCTGTACAGTATACATTTGTAAATCTTGTTCAAATTTACAGTTTTACCAGTTGTAGTGAAAACATAATGTTTACTTTTAACCATAAAACAGCAGTGGACCAACTTTTGAGATTTTTTTCCCATACCTAAATTAATGTTTAAACGAGATGATATAACTTGTATGACGGGGGTGTAACTTTGCAAAAGTCGACACTGAGTGAAAAATGAGTGGCAGGCCCAGAGCTCTTGGTTGAACCAGTGAGGTAGGCATGGTGAAACCCAGACCCAAATATGGGTCTCTTTATTCCCCAATGCAACATCTTCACTCCTTTCGAGAAAGGAGATCTTTATGGGGGATTCAATGAATATAACTGGGTAGACTACGGGCATCGAGAGCCAAAATTGCTGGGTCCAGAGATATTTCACTGATGTAGTTTAAATTGACTGTGTTTTGTTGGACGCCTGACAGGCTACCACGCACACTTTTTTGTCTCTGATTTCTCCACCTTTTTGGGCCGTCCACATGTCGAAAGGTCTGTTTTTTTTATTTATTTAAACCGTTTTTTTTTTTTTTTTTTTTTTTTTCATTGAAGTAGCGCCCTGAGCACCTTGGTGGATATGTGCACTTTATAAAACTTTATTATTATTATAAATTATGTCGTGGGGGAAATGTTAATGTGCTTTGTCTGTCCCTTCTTAAGATAAAAGTTGGCGGTGTCAGTTTCTTGCTGCCTCTGCAATCATGACCAGTGCTTCAGCGGGACTCACCATGGAGAGCGCCCTCTCATCCAGTCCCATCTGTTGGGCCAGGGCAGTCAGGTCGAGTCCCATGAGCCGCATGAAAGACAGAAATTCTATATCCTCACCTAAAAATGCAAGAACACAAAAAGTTGAGGAATAACTTTTTAATAGATGGAACTAAAGATTATTAATTATGGTTTTAACATTTTTGGTTAAAAACTTCAGTGGTCTAGTTGGCAGGACACTGCTGTAGAATGCAAAGGTCATGGATTCTGTTTTTGAGAATCTGTAACATTGCAACCAAATAAATAAATTTTCTACAACAACATTAACTTGCAGGTCTGATTCTTCACAGAGGCAACAAAAGCAATTGCCTCCCTGCCCCCTGGTCATTGCCTTGGTGCCCTTTTTAATAGGTTGTCCTTCACCAAGGAGTACATGCCTTGGTGCCCTTGCCGTTTCAAAAATGAAGAATACAGGCCTGATTAAGAGGAGTAACTTACCTGTGTAAGGGTTGATTTTCTTTGGACATGTTGGGTTACAATGAGGGCAGGTTGCATGATCAAGAAGTCTCAGCTGGCATCTTTTCTTCTTCCTTGGTGTAGGTCGTTTGGCAGATGCACCGGGGTCATCACCTTGCATTTCCCTGTCTACCATCTGTCCTGGCTTACGGCCGTTCCTTTTCTTGCCGAGTCGTGTCTGTCTTTCTGTCGTCTCTACACCAAGAAGGGAAATCAGACATTCAAAATTTACTCTTGGTGCTGTTTCTCTTTCTATGCAATCACCTACATAAAGTCAGGTTGGGGTAGTGGTGTCTTGCTCTGCCTTCCACCTCTGGGACCCTGGTTCGTATCCTACCGGAGCACACTATGTGGATTGGGTTTTTCAATCCCTGCCCGACTGCCTGGGTTACTGCGTGATGACTTTACATAGATTTTTTTGGAGTCTCAAAATTGATTACTTTATTTATCTCTTATTTGCTTTTTTCAACTTAGGCTGTTCACGACTCACAGGTATTCAAATATTGGGACTTGTTAAAGTCATGTTCATGCACATTAAAGGGAAGGTACACGTTTGGTAATTACTCAAAACAAATATTAACTTAAAAACTGACTTGGTAACGAGCATTGGAGAGCTGTTGATAGTATAAAACATTGTGTGAAACGCTCCCTCTGAAGTAGCGTAGATTTTGAGAAAGAGGTAATTTCTCACTAAAATAATAAAAGACTTCTAGCTAGAAGTCTTTTATTCCTATCTGAAAGTACACAAATTCGTCCAACAAGGGTGTTGTTTCTGTCATCATTATTTTTCTCACAACTTCGATGACCAGTTGAGCTCAAATTTTCTCAGGCTTGTCATTGTATGCTTATGTTGGGATACACCAAGTGAGAAGACTGGTCTTTGACAATTACCAAAGGTATACCTTCCCTTTAAAGCAATGCAAGTAGGAACCAAAGGTTTCGAAAACAGAGCAAGACACAAGCAAGACTTCAAAGCTCTATTGACATCAAACCTAGACAAATCACCCTTCAATTTTATTTGGACTAATACAATCAGACGACTTTCAGATTAAAGCTCACAAAACAGATTCATACATTATTTCTTAGTGCCTGTCTGTGACAGATACTCATAATATATATACAGCTCTACAGTAAACTAGAAACATGCATCTATAAACAAGATCCGAAACATCACATACAGAAAGCCAAGCACATTCCGTTAAATCCTCTCTGAAAAGAAAATCCACTCTATAATCATACCCCTTGTTTTGTACCCTTGTTGTATCCTCCATTTCTCCTAATGAATATTTTTGAGATTAAGAACTTTCTTTGCATGGGTCAATCCATGGGCAGTATTGCCATCGTAGCAACAACAAAGAGCAAGTTCGAGTGTGCACCATGGTTAACTAAAGGTTGATTATTTCGACTCAAACCCAGGCTGGTCGACTATTGGTTGACTACTGTGGTCGACCATTTGAGACCAGCCTCGTGACCATGGTTTCTTCACTGGTCCCAATAGCCTGTTCAATGCTAACATAAGCGCAGAGGGGAACCAATGACACTAAAGCGAAAACTCGGAAGGCAAAGGAAGTGTTGAGTATCGTGATACCGATGGTTGACTTGGTTTCCAAACAAGTCGTTTGAGTGAGTGCATCACTGCTCATGTATGTTGCTGGTCAGTATTCCCTTAAATGTGCGCACTCGAACTTGCTCCTACCTGCACTTCGTTTCCATGGCCACCAACCACCTCCTCCACTCTCGTCCTCTTCATCCTCAGCTGTGGTTGGTGGGTGTGCGGTTGTCATGGGATGCCCACTCCCATATTCTGAAGAGTATTCAGTTTCTTTGGAGACGCCAAAGAGAGGAACCCCTGCCTCCTTGGTGAAATCGAGCACTGCATGCAAGAGATATCACCAGGGAGACCAGTTCAGAACATGCCAGTTTTTTTTATTGTTTTTTTTTATGTGGTAACTTTTAGTAGCGTTAAGTGGCATTTGGCTCTCTGTTTTTATAGCATTTTGTTTTTTATAACAGTAAGAATTTTTGTTTTTTCTTATAGTGGAGCTATAAGCTGCAACTTAAATTACTGTTAAATCTGGAATTTTTTTTTTTTTAACTAGCCAGTCCTTTGTCTAACCTACAATGTACTCTAGTGTAAAATTAATGGCTACTTGGTGTTCTCACGTGTACCACCAGCCAGGTATCTGTCCCCATTATGACAAATATAAAGTTATGTTTAAACACTGAATTTGTTTCCCATAAAGAAATAAATTCTACAGTATAAGCTTTTGAATAATCAGATTGGTAGTTTTGGTGCATTTTGTCCAGAAGTTCCTCTACAAGCAATACTACCCAAATGAACCTTTTGCTTAAAGTAACGGTTGAGCATCAGAGAATTGAAGCTTTGCATATATAGAGGCTTCATATCAGATCACTGCATTTTACATGTAGTTTCATGTTTATCCAAACCTGTATAGTTATATGTTAAATTTGTAGTCATCAATGAATTTTTTTTTTTTTGCATGGATTTAAACTCGCAGTGAAATGTTCATGGCTTTCTTTTTGGTTAGTTCGTTAGTGAAGACTACTTATCACAACACAACAACGCAAGCAAGCATGCATAAGGGGCACATAAAAAGCATACCCAACACATCCACAGCAAAATAAAAAGAGAAGAAATCATTTGTTCAGCTCACTTGTGTATAAAGGGGCAGTTGGTGTGGAAAAGTTGGGTGGTTCCGACTGGCACACACGAACACCGATCTTGACAAAATAGGAAGACCGCCAACATAGGGCTAGAAAGATCATTTTGGGGTTGAGCACCAGTACATTCACCCTGAGGTCATTGGTTCAAACACCAAATCACTTAAAAATTTCTCAGTCAGTTTCCCTTCTTGTTTGGTATTTATATCAAAATATTTATAAGGGGTACATAGATATCTTTGTGAGGGATTTCTAAAGTGATCTGCTCCTTGTATTTTGACGACCGGTGAACTTAAAAGTGCCGTTGTTTTTCTACAACTATCCCTCTCTATCAGTGAGGATTTTGCTTTATTGACTTACCTTGTTCTTCTGGTTCATTCTTCTTCAGCCAACACTGCAAGGCCTTGTGAAGTCTAACATTTCGCACTTGGATGCTTGTCCAGTCACTGTCGATTTCCAAAGAAGGTTCAGAATTAATTGAAGCAGCTGTTTTCAGGCTGAATTTCTTGTTAAAACCTGTGTTGGTGTATTTCTTTTCACTATGCTTGTCCAAATGATAACTGAGGTTTGAAACTGGTTTGTCGTAACACTGTGCATGCACAGCAAGCTCTCTCTCTCTCTCTTTACGAGTTGTGGATGGTTGTTCAGTAAAGAACCAGGGCCCAATTTCATAGAGCTGCTTAAGCACAAAATTCTGCTTAAGCAAAAAAATCTATGCTTTGTCAAATCAGATTACCGGCCAAGACTCCACCAATTGTTATGCCAAGTAAACAACAGCTAAACACCAGTCACAAGCAAAGAATATGGCATGAAATTGTGGCCTGTAACATGTGTAAAATAAGCGAGCTATTTTCGTGCTTAACCATTGTTTTTGCTTAAGCAGCTCTATGAAATTGGCCCCAGTTGTGTTACAACTCGGTGCTTCATTAATAGTACGCTATGTCAAAATGATCTTGTACCTTGGAGTGGCTACCCTCAGTAAAAATGTTTTTATATGAAATGATATCTATCCAACCAGAATAGTGGAGTATCAGTCATGTTTAGTATCGTTTGTGGTATTAACACCATGTTTATACTTTTGAGATGATATATTTAGCTGTTGCAAACTGCTAACCAACCAATGGGGCTTGTGGTATAAATGCAAACATAGCCGAGTCTTTATGCTTTCATGACTTTTGCAGAGGAGAATGTAGCTCTGATAAGAACTTGTCTTGTTTGGTTCTTTAAAGGGAAGGTACATATTTTGTAATTGTTAAAGACCAGTCTTCTCACTTGGTGTATCCCAACATAAGCATAAAAAAACAACCTGTGAAAATTTGAGATAAATTGGTCATCGAAGTTGTGAGAAAATGATGAGAGAAAAAACATCCTTGTTGGACGAATTTGTGTGCATTCAGATAGGAATAAAAGACTTCTGGCTAAAAGTCTTTTTTTATTTTAGTGAGAAGTTACCTCTTTCTCAAAATCTATGCTACTTCAGAGGGAGCCGTTTCTCACAATGTTTTATACTATCAACAGCTCCCCAATGCTTTGAACACCCAGCAGGGTGGATATGTGCGCATTACAAGTCTTATTATTATTATTATTTATTATTATTATGCTCGTTACCAAGTCAGTTTTTAAGTTAATATTTGTTTTGAGTAATTACCAAACGTGTACCTTCCCTTTAAGAATGCAGTAGTTGAATATTAGGACAATTTCTTTCAAAACAAAGCATGATTAAGTTACTCACTCACCCGAACTATGGTCTAGTGAGCACAGTAAAAAATATCACATGGGTTTTACCACGCACCCAAACAAGTTTGTGCTTATTAAAAAAAATTAAAATTAATTCATCACCAACAATTAACTGCCACAAAAAAGCTATGAAACAGTTCCTGAATATTTAAAAGTTTAAGTAGTTTTAATTCACTTACCTTTTTGTAAGGATCATGTGGGCATAACAAGCTGGTGCAAATACCGCACTGAGTGGAAAGAACAGAAGGACACCTTTAAAAGTTGATCACTTTTATAATTTAATATATAGGTGTGTTGTAACACCGTGTAAGGATAATCTCTAATTGAGTTGGGGGTGGTTCTGAAAAGAGTTGTAGGTATCACCTCTACGTTTCGATCAGCATGCTCTGATCGTCTTCAGTAGAAAGCTTGACTCTAAATGCTTGATGCGGATTGTCTTGGTGATACACTTTTATAATAGTGTATCTGTCAATGTAAAAATCTAAATGACTGGAGAACAAATATAAAACAATGAAATATTTACGAGGTGTTTCGAAGTGAAGCCCGCATATCTCGACCGGTTTTCTGCATAAAGTTCCAATGCTCAATCTGGATAGGTGGTTCTGACATTCCAACCATTAACTGGGCTTCGTCATACAACCATTGGAAGATGAATACTGGTGCTGTAATGAGACAATAACAAATATGAGGGATCAGTTCACTTTGACTTCAAACTTAGACTCAATCATGGCCAGGGCCCGATTTCATAGCGCTGCTTAGCGGCCGGTTTTGTGCTTACTGTGCAGTTTCTATTTCATAGCGCTGCTAACCGTTAGCACACAAAAAGGCATGCTAACGTTCTGGTGCTTACCACACGAAAATAAATGACGTCACAATGCAAATCCACGGCAAACACGCCAATGGCCTCCCAATTTTTCTGCTAACCTGTGAAATACGCTAAAGCTTAAGCAAATTTTTCTGCTACAGTAAGCACGCAAATTTGCTTACCGTTAAGCAGCGCTATGAAATTGGGCCCTGGTGGTTATTAAGAGCAGCAGTGGGTGAGTCGTTGTCAAGGTTTTTACCCTATGAAAATGAGTATTTTGAACATATTAAAAATCTCTTAAAGGTTAAAGCCATGTCATTTGTTTACTGTAAAGCTCTTCTCACTGTCTCTTCAGGAAAACATGTAGGGTTTTTACTCGTGAGTGTGGGTTCGAATCCCAGTCATGATACTTGTGTCCTTGCGCAAGATGCTTTACTATAATTTCTTCGCTTCATCCAGGGGTATAAATTGGTACCTGCAAGGGTAGAGGGCGGTATACACTCCCCAGGGAGCTGAGAAAGATTTAAAAGCAATGTTGTTGGCCCAATGACCTGTGCACTAATGTAAAGGGCATTGAGACGTTATTGTGAAATGCGCTAATAAGGACTAATTATTATTTATTATTTTTAAATATCAACACTTCCTTACTCTGTAATGTCTCGTGTATCCTAAAGCCGAAGAAACATTTCCATTTGTTCTCCTCTCCGTACATTTCAAGACATGTTTTTGGTGCTATGCTGTTCCATAACCTTGACAAAATAAGGAAGATAAAAAGGTTAAATAACATTATTGTAAACTCATACTTGGTACCATACCTGATACTTGTGCCTACTTGGTACTTGTACTCGAGTACTATCCAGCACCATTTTGATGGTACTCGTTTACATACTCAAATAACTCTACTATAAGTCCGTACTCATACTTGATTTAACCTGTACTTTGGTCATGTACTAGCCCTTCTGAAAATGTACTTGATTTCAAAGTACTCATCATGATCAAAATATGGTCACTGTGAAAACATAGCATTGCCATATCAAAATATACAAATAATGAATGTTTATGAGTGCAATGGTTCAAATATTTTCATGGGGTGAAAGATGGAATGTTTTTTTCCAACGAGGTAGAGTCGAGTTGAATGGAACATAATTGAATAACATAAATCTATCAATGAAAGATCCTAGAGTAACCTCAGGGAGTTTGGGTTAAGCTGAACAAAAACCAAGTGTTCTCTTACTTTGTTCCTAACTGTAGAGCCATAGCAGGATTGCAGACAAATCTACATTGCTCTATCGGAGTCTGTTGCTCCTGATCCAAGAACCAACCAGAATCAATCAGCCCCAAGACCTGTGCACTGCTGCCTGCTTCAGCTAGCATTGCTGATGCTCTGTCCAAGTTCAGCATCACACCTGTTCCTCCGGCACTTATAAAGGAATGAAACAAAATGAAGATGTATCACTCTTATTAGAAACCACCTTTTTTCAAATGCTTCCCCAGGCTGGATAAGTTTGAGATTTATGTCAAAAGTTGATAAACACGGTACAATGTCGTCGTCTTTTATGGACTTTTTCCTTCTTCCGTCTTCTTGTGAGCTGTGGACACTTTCTGGAAGTAAACGCTCTTATTCTGTCTCTTTTCTGTCTTAAAATGATAATCAAAATAATGATGACCATTAGTAATGTGTCGGAATCGCCATAGGTAGGTGCCCTCGCGGCACTAACATTTACTAATTATGTTTTACAACAAACAATGCATTATGAGACCTTTTTTTATATAGCAGCTTAGCTTTATAAGGTGCTTTGGCACACTCTGCTGCCAACCCTTTCTAGAATATACCAGGTGCAACCAGATTTCTTGAACAAGCATTCATAAATACCCCAGACAGTTTCTCTACTGCTATTTCTGGAGAGCGCGTCACGTGGGGGTGTTTAAACCTTTGATAATGATTAGTGTTTATAACCGGCTGGCTTCCGCGTGTCAGGCGCGCAAGATTATCATGCGGAACGCAATTCATAGCTATTAGTAACAGCGCGTAATCTACTTCTAAACGCGCGCGTGTAATCTATTTCTAAGCGCGCGCGAGTACACACAACCTATGCGCAACAGACTCTTCACAGAGTTTTTAAAAAAATATATTTTTAAACCTCAAATTTTCAATTTAAATGTTTCTTAACAAAAGGGCATTTATGAATGAGAATAAAAGAGGAGTGACTCGCTCTTCAACGTCCGTTTAAAACCTTGTAGGGTCGTTTCCGTGCGCTAAAGGGGCCTTTATCACACGGCAATTCGACCCTGCCGGCTTTAAACGGCCGTGTAAGAACTCGTCGCACCCTTTTATTCCCTTATTGAACAACACACACTACTAAAATGAAAGACAAGGCAATAGGGGCGTCCTAAGGACACAAACGCCATACTGGGACTCGAACCCACACTCGGCCACACTCAACATCATCAGGCCTACAATTACACAAACGCCATACTGGGACTCGAACCCACACTCGGCCACACTATGTCAACATCATCAGGCCTACAATTACACAAACGCCATACTGGGACTCGAACCCACACTCGGCCACACTATGTCAACATCATCAGGCCTACAATTACACAAACGCCATACTGGGACTCGAACCCACACTCGGCCACACTATGTCAACATCATCAGGCCTACAATTACACAAACGCCATACTGGGACTCGAACCCACACTCGGCCACACTCAACATCATCAGGCCTACAATTACACAAACGCCATACTGGGACTCGAACCCACACTCGGCCACACTATGTCAACATCATCAGGCCTACAATTACACAAACGCCATACTGGGACTCGAACCCACACTCGGCCACACTATGTCAACATCATCAGGCCTACAATTACACAAACGCCATACTGGGACTCGAACCCACACTCGGCCACACTCAACATCATCAGGCCTACAATTACACAAACGCCATACTGGGACTCGAACCCACACTCGGCCACACTATGTCAACATCATCAGGCCTACAATTACACAAACGCCATACTGGGACTCGAACCCACACTCGGCCACACTATGTCAACATCATCAGGCCTACAATTACACAAACGCCATACTGGGACTCGAACCCACACTCGGCCACACTATGTCAACATCATCAGGCCTACAATTACACAAACGCCATACTGGGACTCGAACCCACACTCGGCCACACTATGTCAACATCATCAGGCCTACAATTACACAAACGCCATACTGGGACTCGAACCCACACTCGGCCACACTATGTCAACATCATCAGGCCTACAATTACACAAACGCCATACTGGGACTCGAACCCACACTCGGCCACACTATGTCAACATCATCAGGCCTACAATTACACAAACGCCATACTGGGACTCGAACCCACACTCGGCCACACTCAACATCATCAGGCCTACAATTACACAAACGCCATACTGGGACTCGAACCCACACTCGGCCACACTATGTCAACATCATCAGGCCTACAATTACACAAAGGCCTCCATGGCCTCTGTGACCCCTGTCTGGGTCTTGGCGTTCCTTTAAAAGTTTCCCACAGACTTTAAGATTTTCCAATGGAATTGCCCTTTGCAAAATTAAAAAATCTTGTCCCTCAAATTTGAAATCCTAGGTCTGTGTTTTAAGGTCTTTGTACTTTATTATAGCTGTTTGAATATCTACCTGCTACCAGCAAAGACAACTTGCCGAGCATCCAGAAGACCTATCCCAAGTAACTCCTTGAAGATCTCATTCAATATAAGAGCACCCATAAATGCATAGCCACCTGTAAGATAGAACATACTCATCATTAAAGGCACTGGACATGTTTGGTAGTTGTATCCAAACATATGCTTCAAATAACAAAACTGTGAAAATTTGGACTTAAATGGTCATCAAAGTTGTAAGGTAATTAAGAAAAAACGCCCTTGTTGCACAAATTTGTGTGCTTTCAGATGCCTAAAAAAGTGCTTCTGGCCTGAAGTCTGTAATACTTCAGAGGGAGCCGTCTCTCACAAAGTGCTATACTATCTCTCGGATCAACTTTTTAATTAATGACCCAAGGGGAAAGTTTGTTACCAGGTTCTGACGCTGGTGCTGTTCCACTCCACACATCACTTGAGCAGTAAGGCACATATCTAAATACACACAAAAGTAAATTAAATATATCTGTCAGGAAATGTAGAAAAAGCATGTCAACACTTAATAATTTGCACAATTAATAATTGTTTATTTTGTGGTGGGTGTTGTAAAACTCACAAAAACAGAAGAAACTGTTTTGTTCTAAATTGCAAGAAAACAAAACAAAGTGGAGACAGATGTGGAGCTTTGCATGGTGTAGAAAGTGAACATTTGCAGAAGACAAAATGTAAGAATTTCTTCTCGAGAAGAGGTGGTTTCTGAATTAAGTCTCAAAGTTTAAAAAATTATGCTCCACATGTCTTCACCATAATAAAAGAATCAATTTTGGGGTGGGGCGCCAAGACCTGTAGAAAAAATAAACATATTTGGGGGTTTTCTTTTACAAAAGTCAATTCCAATCTACTGAATAACAGCAGGGGTGTCATTTCAGTTTGAGATCTTAAAGGCAGTGGACACTATTGGTAATTACTCAAAATAGTTATTATCATAAAACTTTTCTTGATTATGAGTAATGGGGAGAGGTTGGTAGTATAAAACTTTGTGAGAAGCAGCTCCCTCTGAAGTGACGTAGTTTTCGAGAAAGAAGTAATTTTCCACGAATTTGATTTCGAGACCTCAAGTTTAGAATTAGAGGTCTCGAAATCAAGCATCTAAACGCACACAACTTTGTGTGACACGGGTGTTTTTTTCTTTCATTATTATCTCGCAACTTTGATGACCGATTGAGCTCAATTTTCACAGGTTAGTTCTTTTATGCATATGTTGAGATACACCAACTGCGAAGGCTAGTCTTTGACAATTGCCAATAGTGTCCACTGCCTTTAAAGGGAAGCTCCAATAATTGACTGTTAACTTACACAACATTGGATTTCCAGAATACAGGATTTTCCTCGGGATCTGGAGACAGAATTCCTGTACCTGTCAAATCAATCAATTTGTTTAACTTTAAGTAAAACAGATAATTATATTGAGTCTAATTGAACTACAAAAAGGATGTACAATTCTTCAATATTGTTGATATGAGCCACAAAACCAATGGGCCTTTTTTGAGATATGGAGGACACAATACACTATTGGGTTTGGGTATATCTGTTTAATTTAGTAGTGACTTCTGATATAGCGTGCATGTTCGACAGTCAGCGACGCTCAAGGCGCTTTAACATACGGTATTTTCCTGCAAGCTATGTAGGACTACATTTGAATTATGAGACCAACTCCTTTTTACATACATGTAGCACCAATTAATGGATTACAAGGTGCTGTAGCGCTACCAATCAACCAAGAACACCGGGACAAACCCCTTCTCTTTACAATAAAGGTACTGGGTTCTGTTACGAACATTACGCACCACACAAAATCAATGGCTTGCCGTCCCCTTCAAAGAACCAAACATCATGGGTGTCTTGCTGAAGGACACAGGTGTCACGACTGGGACTCGAACCCACACTCTGCTGATCAGAAACACCAGGGTTTGAATCCGGTGCTCTTAATCGCTCGGCCATGACACGCCATATTGTTCCCAAACCAAATGGTGCACCCTTATTATAGGGTTCACTATAGTACATCAAAAAGGATAATGGCTTTGGATGCAAGCTTGAACAGACTGAGCACACCTTCAACCGAATGCCTGTAAAATGCATTAACTCTACAGCCTCACCTGTGACAGTCATTGCCCTAAATGCTTGGTATAAAACAGCTCCATCTTTGTTTACGTTTTTGAATTAATCATTAGCATACGGATTAATAGCCAATTACCTGTTTTCGTTTTGAGCCAACTCCTTGAACTCATGAGCTTGCTTGATGTTTGCCATCTGTTGTGGCAGCTGTCTCGGTCATAACAATGCCATCCTCCTAGAAGAGAAGTAACGGGAATCCAAATTAGCATCCTCACTTTTTTTAACTCGGTTTACAGTGGAAAGACCAGGGCCCAATTTCATAGAGCTGCTAAGCACGAAAATTTGCTTAGCATAAAATTTCTTCCTTGAAAAAAACAGGATTAACAACCAAATTTCCATTTCTTGCATATCGCTTATTACTGGTGTTCAGCCATTGTTTGCTTATCCTGAAAACCATATGGAAATTGTCTGGTAATCCTGTTTTTATCAAGGCAACAATTTCATGCTAAGCAAATTTTTGTGCTTAGCAGCTCTATGAAATTGGGCCCAGGGGAAAGACCAGGGGAAAGACTGGGGCTTGTGTGTGATAACATGTTTATTGGAACAAATTGCAGGAAGCAGTGCGAGCAATGTTAGCGTTTTCAATCTTGGAGTTTGTCAATGTTTTTGCTAATGGAGGCTGGGGTTAGGTGAATTTGAAGATCTAATTTAGGGAGGCCAAGGCCATGTCTTAAATGTTGTATTGATGTAAGACTATTTGCTAGATGAATGCAGAGATACATTCTTCAAGATTGCTACTGCAATAACTACAGACCATCTTGGGCCTAAAGCAGTGCAGTAGCTAAACTCTCACACAGTAACTTTTTTTGTCTGTTTTATTCCCCCTTGTTAAAATAATAATAACACGTTTTTATATAGCGCTTTTCACACCCGGGGGCTTCCCAAAGCGCTTCACATTATTACCCCTGGTCACTGGGCCTTAATTCAGTCCTTAAACCATCTCAGCTCCCTGGTGGGGAGTATGCAGCCTGTGCAACATTAATATGCGCTACTCGGCTAAATCAATCACAAGAACCATCTCTGCCCTCACAGGTACCCATTTACCCCTGGGTGGAGAGAAGCAATTATAGTTAAGTGTCTTGCTCAGGGACACAAGTGTCACGACCGGGATTCGAACCCACACTCTGCTGAACAGAAGCATCAGAGCTTGAATTCGGTGCTCGTATCCGCTCGGCCACGACACCCTTATGATGGATAAGTTTTAGTGAAAAGTACACCATTGGTGATCTTGACAACACTTGTTAAAGGCACTTCACACCTTTCGGTAATTGTCAAAAACCAGTGTTCTTTAATCCCAACATATGCATAAAATAACAAACCTGTGAAAATTTGGAGTCGACTTTGGTCATCGAAATTGCAAGAGAATAATGAAAGAAAAAACACCCTTGTTGCACAAATTTATGTGATTTCAGATAATTGAGATGCCTAAAAAGGGATTTAGGTCTGAAGTCTTTTAATATTTGAGTGAGAAATGACCTCTTTCTCAAAAACTATGATTACTTCAGAGGGAGTCATTTCTCTCATTTATTTTAGAAATACTATCAACAGCTCTCCATTGCTCGTTACCAAGTAATTTTTTAAACTGAAAATTATTTTGAGTAATTACCAATAGTGTCTAGTGCCTTAAAGGACACAAGTGTTGAATTAACAGTATTTACTTAATACCAAGACTCGAACCCATATTCTGCTGATCAGAAACACCAGAGTTGGAGTCCTGTGTGCTTGGTTGCTCAGCCACAAAATGTTGTCTATTTCAAAATGAATACTTACCTTCCAGGTAAATGAGCCATTTTTTACTACCCTGAGATCGCCTGAAGTAGTATCTAAAAAAGATAACACAAAAAGTAGGTTATTTATCTTTCTTCTCTTTCTGCCTCTAAAGACATTCATATTGTTTTGGTTATTGGTATTATCAAATGTGTTTGTTTTGGGAGCAAATACATTTTGAGGGTTTATTTGATGTACATGTAGGCATATTGGACCACTTATTTGTGCACTGTTTAATCTCACTTTGGAGCAAGAGAAGTGGGCAAGAGTTTTGAGGGGGCGAGGGTAATTATTAATCAACAAATAAATAAATTCATAAAATTGATTGAACGTATTTTTGTAACCAAAAAATCATAATGTTTTATATACATCACCCCTGCTTGGAGCTGAAGGAAGCCTTCCATTACAGTTTGTTGCAATAGAAACTAATTTTGTGTTGAGCAAAGAAAAACTGACAAGAGCAGGATTTCAACCTGTCACCTCCGAATTGTTAACGTGGCGGCGCTCTACCAACTGAGCTACCGAGCTGTAATTTTGGCAGACTCTCTATTTTGTCAATATCTTTGTTACGGGGTGCCAGTCGAAAGCCACTGCCTATAACCACTGGTTATAACTGCCATGAAGTCAGGGATTACATTCAAGTCTGCGATGGGAAGTAACAGTGAGGGGATCCCCTTAAGGGGATGCGACTTTCAAGAAAGCAATAAAAGGAAATAAATAGTCTGCTTTCTTTCAAAGCAAAATTGACAGGTTCACTGACAAACATCGCCTTGAAATGTATTGGCCAAATTTAATATTGCACCCAGTGGCTTAACCCTATACGTAATATGGCAATATAACATAGTTTTACTACCCTTTTTGTGTTGTTTAATAGTACCGTAATTTATAGAGGACTCTTAACAGGATAGTCCACTGGGTTTAAACATATTGGGACAGAAAAACTGCTGGATGGTTAAAAACTTGTTTGTGCACATTTTTGCTGAAAACAAGGTTTGGGATTTTATGGATTTCTACACTCTTTGGTTCTCAGAGATGTAGCACAGGATTGGGAATTAACAGGTGAAAAAAACATACTTATTATAAAGTTTATATTTTTACCAATCCTCTTGAGAAGTATTTTCATCTTTAACACTGTCAGCATTTCCTGAAATTGGACCATTGTTCTCTGTTGGGAAGTACTGGTTACATTCAAACAGGGTAAACTATCCCGTTGGGACACTTTATGTGTCAGCTCACAAATGGAAAGTGTTGTTTCTGCTCTTTCAATTGATATTTCAATTAGTGGAAGAGGTTTCTATTTAGGGTAGAGGTATATAATGAAGGTATCTTGTGGGATATCAAAACTATTTTGGGGTGTTTTAATTTTTGGTTTTACCCTTACATCGATGTACATTAGCACTGTATACTCAGTATGTACACCCTAATGGAGGTATTTTCTTTGTGATATAAAAAAGATGTTGGGAGTGTGTTCCCAGATCTCCACAAGAAGGTTTCAATCGGGGTAGAGGTATACCCTAATGAAGGTATTTTCTTTGCGATATCAAAAAGATGTTGGGAGTGTGTTCCCAGATCTCCACATTTAGAGTGGTAGGTTTTAATCGGGGTAGAGGTATACCCTAATGGAGGTCGTTTGACAAACTGTTATAAATAGCTTTACCCTGCCGGTGTTCCATCATTGCATGTGACTGACTGATTTGTCAGCTGGAACAGCCTCATGTGTTGCATCTCCCCACTGAATCCGCAGGTCTGGAGTGCTGATGCCAGGTGCTTGATCTGGGCCATCAGGTTGTCTGGATCCCCGTTCACGGTCTTGAGGTCTAGTACAAACTCATTTGATTCTTCTTGGGTACCACCTTGTTCTGTTGAGGCAGGAACTCTCCTTGTTGATGTGAGGAGGATGAGGCTTGATAGTTGGAGGAGGATGAGGATGGTTGATGTTGTTGAAGTCATTGTGCTGTGGGGAAAAGTAGACAGTGTATAAAAAGATATAAGTGTTTTCCTATCATCTGTATGTATAAGAGTTTCAAATGGCATAAAGTTGACCCCAGGAGTTCATGCATCAGCATACGTTTAGAACCGACTCCCAAAATTAATGGCAACATGTGGGAAGAAGTACAGCAGTTATGGAAAAAGACATAACTTTTTATCTCCCAAAATTTGATTATAATGAGCAACTGTGTCATGAGGGACTATTCTTCGTGTGGACATACTCGCTGTGGATTTTGGTAATATTTCAAAAACCAAACCACCTTTTGAAATGAAACTCGGGCCTAAGTTCGTGTATGCTTCGTTTTTGAAAGGGCAAGGGCACCAAGGCATTTTCTCTTTGCTACAGGGCACCACATGAGGGAAATAGTAAGTCTCTACTGGAGCATTTCAAGGGCACCAAGGCTATGACCAGTGGGCACCGAGGCCTGGAAACTTTCATGGGCTAGTTTTATTGCACATCTAGTTTAAACAGGATTGAAACTTCCAACAGTTCCAAAGACAAAAATGTATTACTTTGCCTCTTTTGGAAAAAGGCCAACCAGATGAAAAACAATACCAATCATTTTCCACTCAACTTGGCTTGTTATCAATCTGCATTAAGACACCCCAGGGGCTGCTTAGGAGGTTCAAGGCCGCATCACGGCTTGAGGAAAGACCAGCTCAAAAAACAGAAACTCCCAAGAAAAGGGGGGGGGAAATCATGCTTAAGGCCAAGTAAAAAATAATACCCGTTGGTCGTCCGTTTGTTTTTCTAAAAAGAGGAGAATGGGGCCTTTTTATTTAGTTTTTCCTTTTCAAATGGGCCGCCAAGAATTTAATTCAAACTGGCCACCAATTCTCTCAGTTTAAAGTCCCCACTTATTGTATGTAGTTGCAAGTTCTTAAAAGATTGGTAAGAACCATGAGAAATTGCAGAAAATTATATTGTCTTTTTGAAGAACAAAATAATTAGCATATAAAAATATAAAAAGGGATGTTGCCTCACTTACTTCATGTATTTACAAGTTCTTTAAATATTAGAAAGTTTAATGAGAAATTCACAAACAATTACATGTAATTGTCTTTTTGAAAAGAAAGAAAAAAAGAAAGATGCGGCCTCAAAAAGGGATGAGGAAGGAGACGACTAACTGGTATTTTTTTTATTTGGCCTAATGTGAAACAAGATAGCCAGCCCAAATGGTCCGTCAAAAGAGCAACGCGTGCCGCAAGTCCCCGGCCGCCTGACCGTGGCTCTTCGGTCCCTTTGATGTCCCAGGCTCCACTGGCCCAACTCCCCTGAGTGGGCCCGTGTGATGTTTGCCTAATAAGCCGGTGATGTGTGCCGCTTCACAACAGAGGCCTGGTTTCGGGTCAGAATTTGTCTGAACAAAATAATGTGTTCGCCTTGAAAACGCCTGTTTTTCTGGGGGTTTTTCATGAAATGAAGCTGTTTTCATTTTGCTTATATACCCCCCTGACATTCAGGAATATTTATTATGGCCGAGGTCTGGTTTGCGTTTTAGAGCTTTTTCATTATTTTGGGTTTCTGCGGTGCCCCCCCCCTTTTGTGTGTGTGTTGGGGGGGGGGGTGTTCTAGATCACTTTAGTGCGCCCACTGAAGCCAATCGGACTAATTTATCAGTGGCAATCGGTTCACTAAGTTTTAATTTTTGTTTAAACAAATTTCCATGATACAGTATTAAATACCAAATCGAAAGGGACTCGTAAAAAGCTACGGATGACGGAAAGCCAGTATATAGCCACACAGGATGTTTTCCCTTGGTCTCAATGCATGGAGCTGTGCTCAAAGTGTGTATAATTTAACCACACAGAGCAACGACCAGACTATTTAAACCCGTTCAGTCATGCATCTCGACCGGTGTTGAACTGCCGAGTGCACTCGAGTGGAAAGACAACTCAAAACTCTGTCTTCACAATCCATCCTAAATCAACTTGTTCTTTTTTCCCAATCATACCAACCAAGGACAGTTCTCCGTTTCTTGATTTAGGGTGTTTCCGGAAACTGGACCAAAACCGCGAGTTCACCGTACTCTTCAAAACAACGAAAAGTTCGTTCAGACCCCCGCACACTCCTTCCTAAGCCGTTTGAAGTTTAAGTTGGTATAACGGGGGCAGTACAAAATCAATATTTTTCCGGATCTTGACGGGGCTTAAGCTCCCAAACATGAGCAGCAAAAAATACCCCTCTTTAAAGACCGAGCCGCCCCTCAAAAACACAGCATCCTCCCGCCTTGTTGTTCCTCTCTCTAAAAGGTCACCGGCCAATTTGTTTGTACAGATTTCAGGGGTGCCACTCTCGGCTCGTTTACTTGGGAGCATCAACAAACACTGTCAGCCAAACCAAAAAACCTCAACAAATTCCGAAGTTCAAAGGGACCATACGGCAGGTTTGGACGATCTTTACACAACTCGTAAATACCCCGAAATAGTTCGGATGGATTAACACCTTGAAGCTCCAGCTAGCTTTCAGGGCCTCTCCGATGATCTGACAATTTTTTCTTACTGCAAATTATTTCAGTCAGTGAGCGAACTAGTTTAATAGAATGCGATGTTCCGTGTGTTGACTCTTCGTTTACATATTGTAATTTTTTTCCAATAATGTGTACCTTTTTTGAAAGTTATTGTCACCGCTTCAAATTTATACCTATGAAGGCTATATAGGCTATGAAGAACTGCCCGATGAACAGAAAACTTTGCTAACACTGCAAACAAACTGTGAGTTAAAATTGTCCGAGGAGAGAATCAAAGCGTACATTATGGTGTTAAATTAACACCAATGTAATTGTCTTTGTTTAAATTAGTGTCATTTTAACACCTTATGCTGGAAGATTGAATCCTTTTGGTTGTATTTTTATGTGACAACACCCATTGACTCAATTTAACACCCCACGTTTTTGAAGTTTCATTTACGCAGAAGCGGCGAATAGTCAATTGGTGTGAAATTGAATTGAGATTCAGTGCTGCTTCTCGAGTCCAGCCCTTCCAACCGTAAAGAAAGAAGTTCCAACAAACCAACCAACCAACAGCGAGGCAATGTTAACTTTGGGTCACAGTTACTTATCAAATCCCCCTCCAAAAGTGACCTCCACTACCCCCATTCAGATGTGTCCCTTCGAGGCTTTTTGTGTGAAGCGCTATATAAAACCTGTGTAGTATTATTATTATTATTATTAGTATGCCTTTTTGGTGCCCTTACCCTTTTAAAGAAGAAGCATACAGGCCTTTCCTAGAACAAGTTTTCATCAATAGACATAGTCACGTGGCATCCGGTTTGAAAAAAGTTTGTTGACTTTTAATATTCCCGCCCTTGTTGGATGCTATTGTTTGATGTTACGGTTCCACAGCCTACTACATTGTCGATCCAAGAAAACATGTTTTCCCCTTCCCAAAAAAATATCGGTACACTTCAAAAGAAGCACTCGCCTTGAGAACTCTTTACAAATACTTGTTTGTTTTCTACTCGGCAAGAGTCAAAGTAACTCCCACAACGGTCTTCTTACAAATGGACAGCTTATCCCTAAAAGTTTAGAACATCCTTTAATTATTTCCGAAATCTTTGAAAACCTTGTTTTCCTCCCGCAGCAGGCAGACCACACGTATGTTTTTCTTGTTGTTTGTTTCGGCCGGCGCACCTTCAATATTTTGTTTTCTCTCACTCTCTGTTAGGTGCCGCGGCCACTGCCCGTCTCTGCCCCGTGGCACCTGATGGGGGTAACACGCGAACCGCCATTCGCCGTTCGCTGACGGACCGAAATATCGGTGATTGGACTTTATAAACTTCTTGGCTATTTTTAGTCACCACATAGTACTATACAAATTTGTAACCATTAATTATCTTTTTACAAAACTCTAATTATCAGGCAGCAACTGCATGTCACAGCGCCAAAAAATAAGAAAATTACAAAATTCCAATGTTTTGTACATTTTTTAAATTTTTTTTTCAAGTTTGAATGGCACTTATGCGAATATAAAAAGAGGAGCCGAATTCAGCTGATCCGAAGAAAAGTTGGTCACAATGCAGTTCCGGTGTCGATTTCCTAAGTTAACAAACTTAAGACTTAGTCAACAAAACTTATCCCGAGTAACTCGCCATAACTCAAGAAAAGACTGGTCTTATACTCTATACGAAATCCACCCCAGGACTGGTTCATGGAACAACCAGAAAAAAAGTTTCAAGAAGATTTCACAACAATCCCCTTCGTTGCTCTCATGCTGTTCACTGCTTTGGTCCCGGTACAAAATAAATACCCAGCCGGGTCAATGCCTTCAATGATAACCAAGTGATCAGTCAGTTTGAAAGCTTCGTGGAGGCAAACGGCCTTGCATTGCAGACGCAGCGAAGCTTAGCTTGAGCTTAAATCTAACAGAAATATCTCACCGGATCACCTTTTGATTAAACCAAGAACGGTATGCCAACTTCGTTCAGGTAGATTCTGTTTTCAACCCAAACAATTATTTCAAGTGGTTCTTTTTAAATGAAGTCAACGGTCAGTGCGGGGAAACGACCTTGGCAGGAATATTCGGGGCCGTTTTCCGACTCTGGCTTCGTCATCATACGTTGGGGGTACACAGGACATCCTCAGCAACAACCGTAGCAACAGCCGTAGTCCGTTAGCCGTCAATTTCGGATATCATAATAATATACGTATTTAATGTGTATAGGCCATGTTTACAAAAGAGACACAGAGCCTGGACTTTCTGTAGGCATGATTTGTGCACAGCTCAATGGAAGTAAACAAAATATGTTATGGCGATTGCATCTCAAAACTTGTTCAACTCTTATTATGGTTAGGCTAGGCCTAATTATGGAAGGTCCTGTTGCAAACCGTCCCAGATTCTGCAGAAAGTTCCGTTGAAATAAACCAGTCTGCCCTTGTTCTGGTGATCAAATTTAACATTTTATGTTAAATGTAACTCTAAATATCTCCCTGAATGCAAGAAGCAAATGTTGCATCTTCCCCCGTGGTGGTATAAAAAAATTTTTACGTTCTTGTTGGGACCCACATACCCATTGACATTAATTTGCCGATAAGTTATGCTCAACTGTAAAAGCAGATAATCCACTGGAGTCAACATATGACCAACAAAGTCCTATATGGGAACCAACCCAAACTCAGACAGAGAAGGATGCGTTTTGCTGGCCACTGCTACAGGAGCAACAACGAACCAGTGTCCAATATTGTTCTTTGGACCCCTAAGCATGGGAGGAGGAAACCTGGTAGAATAACTAACTTACACCGACACTCTCAAAAATGGACACGGGACTTGAATCAACAGATTTCATGTCGGCAATGGGAGACAGGAAGGCTTGTTGGGGAACCATTGTGATTCGAGGACACCACTCGACTTGAGCAAAAGTAAGCAAGTAAAGTAAGCATGCTCAGCTAGATGTAGGCACTAAAGTGGTTATCAGTTGTAACCTATTACAAGATAATGAGTAACGTGGGCTACTGTTCAAAACATCCAGCTCAACATTAGCTCAACAACCCCTGGAATTTCTCTTCTTAGTACGGACATTTCTTCCTGGAAGAAATTCCGTTTAAAATTAGATTTAGTTTACCGTGGTTTCAGTCGGAGGTTTCTCTACAAATTGACTTTGAGTAATTATAATCACTGTCTGTTGACCTTAAAATGTAGAATTTGAAGCATAAACGATGCGAACTTGTGATTGATAAGGTTTTAACTTCTGACGGAAATATTTTCCCGGAAGATTGATAGTTAAAAAAAGAGGATTGTCCTTGGGGACACAGTGTAATTTTATGCAGCGTTGCAATGTTTTTTTTATGGTTTAAAGGCAGTGGACACTATTGGTAATTACTCAAAATAATTATTTGCATAAAACCTTACCTGGTAATGGGGAGAGGTTGATAGTACAAAACATTGTGAAAAACAGCTCCCTCTGAAGTGAAGTAGTTTTCGAGAGAGAAGTAATTTTCCACGAATTTGATTTCGAGACATCAAGTTTAGAATGTAATTAGCATATTTCATGGGAAGGGCCATTGTCAAAGACCAGTCTTCTCACTTGCTGTATCTCAACAAATGCATAAAATAACAAACCTGTAACATTTGAGCTCAATCGGTCATCGAAGTTGGGGGATAATAATGAAAGAAAAACACCCCTGTCACACGAAGTTGTGTGCTTTCAGATGCTTGATTTCGAGACCTCAAATTCTAAATCTGATGTCTCGAAATCAAATTGGTGGAAATTTACTACTTTCTCGAAACTACTCCACTTCAGAGGGAGCCGTTTCTCACAACGTTTTATACTACCAACCTCTCCTCAATACTCGTTACCAAGTAAGGCGTTGTGCTTATAAATATTGTGAGTAATTACCAATAGTGTCCACTGCCTTTAATACCAAGCAGGGATAAAATGCCATGATGCCCTTGCCCTTTCAAAAACGAAGAGCATAAACGCCTGAACCTACAATCCCGGCCAAAATGCTTGGGCCACCCTTTCCTAACGTTGTATACAACGATTCCCTGTGCACTTCCCATTCACATTCAAAACATTTGTCCCCCGCCCCCCGCTCAATGTTGACTGTAACTCGGAACACAACTCAGAACACAATCAGCAATTGGAACCAACATTGAAAGGGGGCAGGGGGGCCCAACGAGATATGGCCGGGATTGTAGATCGGAGAGCATGATCAGAGGTCCACCCCCTCTGGTGTAACAGTATACCAATATAATAGATATTAAATTTGCATCGGGGATAAAGAATATTAATTTTGGTTTTTACCCATACACCGATGTGTGTTAGCACTGTATACTCAGTACTTTCCCGAGTCCTGTGAAAAACTTAGGATTCGAACTGCCTCTAGCTGCCGGCCAACCTCGGTAGTCTAGTTGGTAAGACACTGCTCTAGAATTGCAAGGGTCGTGGGTTCGAATCCCACCCGAGTAACATGCCTGTGATATTTTTTCACAGGACTCGGGAAAGTACTGAGTATACAGTGCTAACACACATCGGTGTATGGGTAAAAACCGAAATTAATAGTATACCAATACTTCCGTCCTCGAATCCCTGTGGCTCCACCATTCCTTTGTTTTACAATTATTTATACATATTCTGTAGACCAAAGGAATGCCGTATAGAAAACGCTGGCCTCCCAAAACCAACGCTGTGTGCCTACCCTCTATTATGTGTACTCATAATGGCGCCACGCTATGCCCTGCACACACGCACGCATCGATGGCATTGACTTGAATGGCGACTAAACTTCCAGCGCACGAGCCGTACTCCCTTTGATCTGCCGACACAATGGCGGCAACTCCTTTGATCTTTCAGCCGTGAAAACAGCTACATTGATCCCAAAGAAAAAGAGCTTGTAAATATGCCCTTTGTTGCGGTATGTGTGTGCGTCGCTTTGGGTCCGTCTCGATGACAGAGAAAACAGAGAAAACGAGAAACATCAAAGCATGGCTGAAGCGCAGTATTCGGGAAGCGCCTCATTTGTATGGCTTTCGGGACTCTCTTCTAAGACAAAGTCGCCAGCGGGTCCCCCACCCTTCCAAAGAAAATATCCGATTTATCTTTTCCCCCATTCGATTGGAAATTCTGTTGCAATTTTCCCCCTCAATCCATTGCTGTGATTGATATGAACTGATGTGTATAAATCACTACAACAATTCGTTTATGATTTTTAACTATTGAAAGAACTAACGCCGCCAAATATTAGTATATAGCTACATCAAAGATTAACTTTTGAATGGTACACGAAGACAACAATCGGCAAATATTTACGTAAAATGTGGCGACAACTTGAAGTAAAATAGTTTTTGGAGGTAGCATTGACACGCATGATAAGATTTTTGTCTCGTGCCTGCTGTGTGGTGCAGAAAGTCTCAATTTTTCTGCTACAAACTCCTCTATTCAATACTGTCGTGAGCATTTAGATGACTCTCAACACTGCACTTGAGAAAGCGGCAATTGTTCACACACAGATTTTAATCTGAGAAAGGCTTCGGGCATGAAGTATTTATCGGTCATCGAAAACACACAACTCTTTGCAGCAAGGGTGAGGTTTTCTTTCATAATTAATTCATAATGCTGGGATACACCAAGTGAGGATGATACTGGTCTTCGGCAATTATTTGCCCGGGCGGGGTGTGATCAAGTCCAAGACAAGATGCATTCAAGATATGCCACCAGACCTTCATTATACACACCAAGGGCACTTTGTATAACTTAATAATCTGTGTTGACAAGTCAGGTCATTGTTTGTTCTCTGAGTGTATGTTGTTCCAAGAACTCGCATTGTTTTCAACGTAATAAAAACTCGAATTCATAAAACCTTCACCATCTCGTTTATAGCATTGTAATTTAACAAACAAGACGACAACCATTAAACCCAATTGACGAGAAACATACACTTGAAGATCGGTCACTATAGAGCCAGGGGTGTTAGCCATTGGCCCGGAGTCAATATTTCAAATCCTTTGAATTTTTCGAACACTTTGCAAGCGGGTCAAACACAAGGCAACTGCGCGGTTTCAAAAGGGTTCATTATACCCCAATTTGAACTGTCAGATTATAACTATACCCCGATTGGAAAAGAAAGTATTATCCCAATTGAGACAATGATGTCACAAATTGTCTGCACCCATCGGGGTATACAATGTGTACCCTGAATGGTGTGCCCTATAGTACTCCAGTGCGGATATTGGGTATACAATCGGGCGACGGCCTCTCTATTATGGAGTTCGTGCTTGGGGATTGACACTACAGTTAAAGGCAGTGGACACTATTGGTAATTACTCAAAATTATTATTAGCATAAAACCTTTCTTGGTGACGAGTAATGGGGAGAGGTTGATGGTATAAAACATTGTGAGAAACGGCTTCCTCTGAAGTGCCATAGTTTTCGAGAAAGAAGTAATTTTCCACGAATTTGATTTCGAGACCTCAGATTTAGAACTTGAGGTCTCGAAATCAACCATCTAAACGCACACAACTTTGTGTGACAAGGGTGTTTATTTCTTTTACTATTATCTCGCAAGTTCGAAGACCGATTGAGCTAAAATTGTCACAGGTTTGTCTTTTTATGCATATGTTGAGATACACCAACTGTGAAGGCTAGTCTTTGACAATTACCATTAGTGTCCAATGCCTTTAAAGTTTGCCGAAAAGTACTGTGAAGAAAAAAAAATCAAAACGAAACCTTTTTCAACTGCACGTGGCAGCAAACGAACAAAATCTCATTTTGAATTTGGCGACTAATTGGTTATAGCCTCTTTTAACCGTATTTGTCTCCACGTGGTACGAAACAATCTTCAATCCGGTGCGTTCGAACTTTACCTGCAATCGGACATTGCTGCGTTTATTATTTTACAACATTATCCTTATAGTTTACGACAATAATATTTATGTTGGCAGTCATAATTCGTGTCCCAGTAGCCTGGAAGGTTGATAACAAACTGATGACACACATTAATTTTGAATACATGGCTTTACAAGTAGCGCATCTGGTGAAAAGGTATCATAAACCAAAATGCAAATGTCTGTAGTCCCAAAAGCAGGACAGTTCTTTTCAGAAATAAGAAGTCTCCCGGTTGCCGAAAATCTACTCCGATGTAATAGAATATATAAGCAAGACATTCTCTAAAGATAAAAAAAACTCTACCTGGCAAGTAGAAACACACATGGTGTAATACCGCGAACCAAATAATTGAGAACCATATTATTGATACTTCGCCATACAATGCCTAACAAAATTATTTGGGTTGTTTATGTCCAACAAACAGCTGCCTAATTAGAGGGCAATCTTGCACATCAATGCGATATCGCTGTCATTATACCATCGAGGTAGCTCCCTGTCACACGCTAAGTGTGTTCAATGTCTAAACAAAGAACATAGTTCCCGTTTGCCGGCATCCATCAATGCATTATTTGTCCATACATTTACCCCACTAATGAGCCCTTGAAATCAAGGCCTTTGTCAGAGATAATCTGGGATCGATCTCAAGTGTTGGCTCACCTACCAAAAAAAACGTACATGCAAATACTTACCTGTGTGTAGTCGGTGTAAACAACGCTAGAGTTGTAGTCTCTTTCAGCTCGCCTGAAACTTTTATTGAGAGTATGTAGCCCTTGAGTTTGTCGAACCCGGTGAATTATCGTGGGCACGATCGCGCTGAATGCAACCCGTGTGTGTATCCGAGCGCTCGGTGGTGCGGGAAGAACAAGTTCCAAGTTTGAAAACCTTCAATTCGTTGATGCGACGGACGGCAGTTTGCAGAATTCACAACGGGATTCAATTCCCTATTTTTTTAAGGCAATCAAAAAAATATACGACCAGCCGCATCCACTGCTGGGGAATTAAAAGGAAATGTTGTTGAGGTAGTAGATGAAGATGATTTGTGATCCACACCAGTTGTTTTTGTGCAGTAAATTATTGTTTATCAAAGTTGGTATTTCAGACACGCCGTGAAACGAAGCGGGGCGCAGGGCGATTCTCTCTGCTGGCGATGCACCTTCGTTGCGTGTTGGAGTATTACTGGTCAAAAGTAGAGGAGTACGCGCACATCATTCCGATCTCATTCTATCTCTCTTTCAAACTAGTTAACTGAAGAAGAAGAAAAACATATATATATTTGTGAACTGTCATAAGTGTGGAGAGGGAGAGATTTTGTAAGCGGAGTTGCGTAGTCACGTGTGAATAGAAGCAACACAATCAGATCAAAGGGGACCGGGGCGACAGTGACTTGGAACCCGTTGGCATTGGGCCGTCATTTCGCGGCTTTTGTCCGCGGGTGGGAGTATCAGTGGACGCACCACGGGCCGTAATGTAAACTGCGGCAAGATCACAGGGAAACCCCGAAATTCCCGTGAGCCGCTGGTAGACTTGTTGCATATTTTATCGCGGTGATGCCATTAACAGCGAGGGGGTGATTGCTTGGGTCGGGGTACGAAGGCAGTTTTATTCTGAAGTACCGCGTGTAAATCTAGTGGGGGTGAACGCGCCGATAGCCTGGCAGACACATCTCAGATGCATACCGATCTTAATGCAGCGCATTCTACGGGCAAAAACATACAGGATTATGTTTCAAATACAACGAGCTGGTGAATGGGCACAAATTATTCAATGTTTTCGTCTTGATAAAGTGTTATTTTCGGTCGCCACTTTCGGCAATTTTAAACTGTTGTCGGCAACAAAAGAATTTGAACGAGCCACGCGATTAACTTTTGAAAGAAATTACCTTTCGCAATCGACCATTTGGCCCGTTTTTGTCAACAATCGTGGAATAAATGTCTGACATGCAACAGTCGTTACCTCACAAACTAGTCCCTCAAGCATAGTTACCTCAAATTTGTGAATGGGGATGGTCGATAAATAGATGATTTGAAGAAGAAAAAAAGGGGGAAAAACATAATGTTATCATATTCCTCGGCATTATTTCGGCCAGTTAAATAGTTCCTTATTCGAGGTCAAGAACAAAGAGGCGATAATGCAATGAAAATTTGCATGAAACAATCAATACTGTTTGATAGAAGTCAAATTTGCATGGGGCCGGAGAAAAAAAAAAACTGTGTCAAGTCCTGTGAAAAAAGGGCTCTCTTGTTCAGTAGTTTCTTGATAATTGACCACCGAGTTGCTATGTATGTCAGCGGGCTTACAGAGGTGTAACCCCCCCCCCCCTCTAACTGAAGCTCAATGACACTAGTTTGTTGGCCTAGGCCTAGCCTAGCTTATGCCAAAAGTGCTGCAGTATTGTGGGTATGATACCTTTTTTTTAAATTAACAACTTCCTTTGTCCGTGTCTCACCTCATGCAAGGGTCTTTGAAGAGTGTCTGTTTTTGTGATGTTCCATTAATTTCCAGTGTTTTAGCTATTATAATTCGGTACGATGACAATCAGCTTCTGTGTAATAGACAATGCCCCCCTGACTATCCTACCCAACGGCTGTTCAAAGAGATAAACCGATCATTACAAAAAATACATCAAAAGGGCGATTTAAGTACACTCACGAATCATATTAGTAAGACAGACTTGTAAACAATACACCTTGGAGCCAGAGCCGTGGGTTATTATACGGTCCCAGCGCCGAGACCTGGGGAACATACAAACTTGGGAGCGGCGTAATTGCTTAGGCGCAAACCCTTTTACCGATGCATCGAGGCTCCCTATTAGCACGGCACTGTGAAGTTAAATGTATAAACGCTACCGAGCCAAATCAAACCATTAGCGCGCTGCATGGAAGCGCAGCTACCGCGCTTTTGTAAACGGTTTGCTCTGGGTCACCGTAAAGGCTCGATCCTTCACTCGCGAAAAAAATGATTTTTATGGACGTATTGCAAAGTTCATAAAGGTGACTATAGGGCCTGTGTTACGAAGAAACATTTAATATTCCCTGTTGGCAGGAGACTTGTCGATGAGTCGATAAGTGGTGAGAACAGTAGTCTCGCGCGGAGCAGCAGTCTCGCGAGACAGCCGATTTGCTAGCACCGCGACAGAAATTTAACGGCTTGTCAACAAGTCTATGTTGGCACGCAACAAGGGGGTACAAGGTTAGGTGCTTTGGTATAGAGGATGGTTGCTCATTCTCACCAGAATGTTTGTCTTTAAAAATGTCATTTTTGAGGTTTTTTTTTGGTATTTGAACTACTGGCTGACAAGTTCCAACTACTGACCAAAACAAATTTGTATTTTTTTCTCCTTTTTTCTTTTTTCGTTTCCTTGTAAAAAAAACCGAGTAATTCTAAAACACTTTTAGACCCGATTTAGACCACCAAATTCGGTGTCTTGTTGACGTGCCCTGTCACCGTCTTGTATCGAAACAGAAAATCTCGTGGCACAAAACAGACGTGATGTATACAGTGCTCCCTCCCTTTTTGCTGGGATCCGGAGGCATATTTTTTTTACACCGCAGCGAGGGGTTTTGTGCTGTGTTGTAACTCCCAAATCCTGTTTGGAGGTGAGACTACGTCTCTAACATCGCCGTTATGCACACGTTCCTTCTTAGAGGATTATTTCAGAAAGGGAAAGAAAGCCAGAATTCCATATAATTATTATAACGCCGTTATGCACGCCTCCACCATTGTAGGATTAGTATAACTTGAAAGGAAGAATTCTAGAAAAATTCAAAGGTCATTTCATTCTCTGGACCTTGAGTACTTCCACATTCGGTGTTTGGGGGCAATTCTTCTAATATTTTGTATGTCAAAGAAAGTTTGAAATGAAGAAGAACTTTGTGCCTTTTTTTGTAAACGGACACTGAGAAAAAAAACCTTAGTCTTGATTCTGCAGTCAGACCTATGGCCAGACTATCTGGAACGGACTTGTTCACTGGGACAGACTAACTTTAGTTTACTAGCAGTTTAATCTTAAATGCATGACTATCGTTAAAATCATTTTAAGCAAGCCATGACAATTTGCTATCGTACGGTTTGTCGTTCTGTTTTCTGCGTCTTTGTTTTAACACTAATTTAATTATTTTTCCAGCGGGAATTGCGAACCGCTTTTCGAGTTTTGTATACATCTGTAAATCGTTTAGTTTGAGTCTAAAGGGCGAGATTGGTGTCTGTTTGCTTTTTTGGTGTTTGTTTGTATGTTTGTTTTGTTTGGTTATTATTTTTTGTTGTTGTTTGTTAATCAAATGCAAATCCAACCACTTAATGTCACTGAGCCCTTCGATCATACTGTGCTGAGTCAAATTTACCAGTCATGTTTCATTTTACCATGTATCGGCCTTCTCGTCAACGTCGATGACCTCTTGGTGAACGATAGGTCACAGCCAATAACACTCCAGCGATCTCGACATAGAACAGCACTATCCCCTTTAATTCCCCTTCTCAGAAAAACCGATCGGGAGTAATTTTCTAGCTCCGTGGCCTCTCCCCTCGCATCCAGCAGCCCCGGCGTGGGAGAGAGCAACTTGACCCGGTGTCCAGACTCCGAGCGCCCCGGTAACATCAAGAGTATATACCGCGGTGTTAGGGAGAGGGGTGTGTGTTTGTCATGGGTATGGGGTTTCTCACCTGGGGTGGGTTTATACCCAATGACCAAATGATGAATATACAGGTAAGACCAAATAAAAATAAAAACATGTTTAGCGTCCCTGGCCGCTTCCTTTTTAGAGGCCGTTTTTTTTTTTTTTTTTACTCGAAAGAGGCGAAACATTTTAACGATGAGAAAATTGAAATAGCTGTTGCAAACAACTTACCAACCAAAAGAACCGATGGAATAAATGCAAAAAAAAAAAATAGTTATTGTGGCCCGACGTTTCGACACTAGCAGAGTTTTAGCCTTCGGGAAAGACTCTGCTTATAAAAACTTAACATTTTTAACGATCGCAGACGAACAAAAATTAATTTTGGAAAATAGCCCAGCCGAATATATTTAAAAGTGTGTCGGGCGGCCATTAAAAAAAAAAAAAAAAACTCCCACCCTTTATTCAAAAAGGCAAGACGCTAAACATGTTTTTAGTTTTATTTGGCCTAATGTGCCTATAAAATACAGCCTCTGTGTCTGAGTCGACCACACCTCCCTGATGAATCGCTTTGAATTACCGCCTTCAGGTGGTACCATTGATGCGGTCCACACATGTTTCCGTTGGGATATCCATCCATTTTGTTTTGTTTTTAATAGTTGGTGTTTTTTGTTTAAAGGCACTGGACACTATTGGTAATTACTCAACATAATATTGTTAGCATAAAAACTTACTTGGTAACTAGCAATGGAAAGAGGTTGATAGTTTAAACCATTGTGAGACTCCCTCTGAAGTAACGTAGTTTTTTGAGAAAGAGGTAATCTCTCACTCAAACTATAAAAGACTTCAGGCCTGAAGCCTTTTATTATGCATCCGAAATCACACAAAGTAATGCAACAAGGGTGTTTTTTATCTTCTTTCCGTGTTCTCTCGTGCAAATTCGATGACCAATTGAGCCAACATTTATACAAGTTTGTTATTTGATGCATGTTGGGATACACAAAGTGAGAATACTGGTATTTGACATTATGACCAAACGTGTCCAGTGCCTTTAAATATGGTTTTGTTTTTAAAGGCAGTGGACACTATTTGTAATTACTCAAAATAATTATTAGCATAAAACCTTACTTGGTAACGAGTAATGGGGAGAGGTTGATAGTATAACACATTGTGAGAAACGGCTCCCTCAGTGAAGTAGTTTTCGAGAAAGAAGTAATTTGATTCCTCATTTTAGAATTTGAGGTCTCGAAATAAAGCATCTGAAAGCACACAACTTTGCGTGACAAGGGTATTTTTATTTCATTCATATCTCGCAACTTCGACGACCAATTAAGCTCAAATTTTCATAGGTTTGTTATTTACTGCATATGTTGAGATACAGCAACTGTGAAGACTGGTCTTTGACAATTACCAAAGGTGTCCAGTATCTTTAAGAATAGCAATGTCTTGCTATGATTCCAGATACTGGACGCAGATGCCGACAGTATGTTTTCACCGATCGAAGCCCTTTGAAGTCATCTCGGGTTGTCCCACCCAGCGGTTACTAGTGAACCACCCGGCCAGGGCGTCAGATTCGGCTAATTATTTAGGAAAAGAGTCAGTGTATAATAACCCAAATTATTTCAGCCACATGCAGCCCTTTTCTGTGTTCCATAAAACACTCACTTTGTGATGTGACCTTTGTTTTAAAGGCAGTGGACACTATTAGTAATTACTCAAAATAATTATTGGCATAAAACCTTACTTGGTAAAGAGTAATGGGAAGAGAATGATAGTATAAAACATTGTGAGAAACGGCTCCCTCCGAAGTGACGTAGTTTTCGAGAAAGAAGTCATTTTCCACGAATTTGATTTCGAGACCTCAAGTTTAGAGCTTGAGGTCTCGAAATCAAGCATCTGAAAGCACACAACTTCGTGTGACCGATCGCGCTCAAATTTTCACAGGTTTGTTATTTATGCATTTGTTGAGATACACCAAGTGAGAAGACTGGTCTTTGACAATTACCAATAGTGTCCACTGGCTTTAAAGGCATTTGTTGGTAATTACTCAAAAAGTTAATTACCACTGAAAAAACTTACTTGGCAAAAAAGAGCACTGGAGAGCTGTTGATATTTGCAAACTGTGAAGTAATGTAGTTGGAGAGAAATGGATAATTTTCAACCGAAGATTTGCAACACACACTAACCCAAGTTCTTTGCAAATGCAACACGTTGTATTTTCTAATTTTCTTGCAACTTCGATGACCAATTGGGCCAAATTTGTTCACAGGTCGATGACCAATTGCGCATTACAGGGCAGTGGACACTATTGGTAATTACTCAAACTAACTATTAGCATAAAACCTTACTTGGTGACGAGTAATGGGGAGAGATTGATAGTATAAAACATTGTGAGAAACGGCTCCCTCTGAAGTGCTATAGTTTTCGAGAAAGAAGTAATTTTCCACGAATTTGATATCGAGACTTTGATATCGAAATCAAGCATCTAAACGGACACAACTTCGAGTGACAAGGGTGTTTTTTTTTCTTTCATTACAATCTCGCAAGTTCGTTGACCGATTGAGCTCAAATTATCACAGGTTTGTTATTTTATGCATATGTTGAAGGCTAGTCTTTGACAATTACCAATAGTGTCCACTTCCTTTAAACTTTCTCGTGGTCAGGACGTGAGACGCGTCGAAGAGGAGGTGTTAAAAGGCAGCCGTGACTATATTCCATCCACTTTCATTTCTGCACTACGAAATTGGCACTATCGTATAGTGCTTCCAAATCGGTTAAAACAGGGAGTCCTTAAATAAAAATAAGAAACGTTGTTGAGGATGGCAATTCTCAAGAGCAGAAAATAAATTCATCGGGTATGTGCAGTGCAACAAATTGAAACTAAAAAGTTAGAATTTGAAAATAAGACTATGGGGTAAAGAGAACCAATGCACCGTAGTAGTGGGGATCGGGGATATATTTCATTTAGGGCCTGCATGTGCTTCGTGCAGCAGATGCTCTAATCATTATCACGGTACATGTTTTCTTGAGCAAGCAAAAGCATGCTAATGACATACAGAAGGATTGAGACTTCCTCCCATCCACAAAGAGCAACTAATTGCGAATCTCCAGAGATATTATCCAACCAAGCTAGGGGATTCTAAATCAATTTGAATCCGTCCATTCCCACCTGGCATCTGTTCACAAACTTCTACAATCCAAAAGAGAAACAAATCCGTTTGAAGAAAAAAACATCTACCTTTAGTTTTGATTTTTTCCTAGTGTGTAAAAAAAAAAAAAAAAAAAAAAAAACATGTGGCGAGACTGGACGGGACCCAGACCCTTAACGCCTTAAATTCCAGACCGTTGATCGCTCTTTGATCCCGGGCCGATGTGCCGCCACTCGACACCCCAGTCAATGACTCCCAGCATTTGCTTCGAGTCTCGTAAAACAATTTCAGCCCCTGTTAGCATTATGACATCAATAAAGAAAGAAAAAAAATGAAATATTGGCCAGATGTGAAATTTATAAACAAGTCATATAGCGCGAATGATGCGAGGATTATTATATTATAGCGGTCATGAACCTTTGTTGGTTGTAGACACGTTTACTGCATGGATAATATTATTTGAGTCAGATTTTTTGTCGGATTTCGGCCACTCAACAACGTATGGAGTAGATCTATCAGATTTGGTTACATGGTTACCTGTGATAAGTTTACATTTACAGGGACGTAGGTATTGGACTCCATGCGTATAAAATGTGTACATCAGCTCAATTGGATGAAAACAAATTAATTTTCATTTTATGAAGCAGGCACGATATTTTTCCTATTCTTTTATATTATGTTTTCCGGTTTATTTTTTTTCCCCCTCAGGCAAATCATCAAATTTGCTTTTAAGGATTCCGAAAAGTCTAAAAAGGCATATACAATTTAATAATTACACCAAGGTCTCAATAAAAAGTTCCTAGTTTTCCTCAGGGTCATATACCTAAGAAGGCTGCACTGCAAATGTCTTAAGAAATGTGGCTCATCTCTAACAGACTAGTTTCAAATCCTACTTATCTAAAAAGACTTGTCTTAAAGCCAGTGGACACTATTGGTAATTGTCAAAGACCAGTCTTCTCACTTGGTGTATCTCAACAAATGCATAATTTTTAATAACAAACCTGTGAAAATTTGAGCGCGATCGGTCGTCGGAGTTGCGATACAACTATGAAAGAAAAAACACCCCTGTCACACGAAGTTGTGTGCTTTCAGATGCTTGATTTCGAGACCTCAAGTTTTAAACTTGAGGTCTCGAAATCAAATTCGTGGAAAACTACTTCCTTCTCGAAAAATACGTCACTTCGGAGGGAGCCGTTTCTCACAATGTTTTATACTATCATCCTCTCCCCATTACTCTTTACCAAGTAAGGTTTTATGCGAATAATTATTTTGAGTAATTACCAATAGTGTCCACTGCCTTTAAGCAGCCAATCTTGTAGACTGGGCCTCAGTCTATATCCGCAAGGATCAGGCCGTGCGTATGCGTGCGTTTGTTTGGATTTCAGTCCTCTAGTGAAACAGGCGCACTGTATGCTCAATTTGCATAAGACCTTATCGCAAATACCAATGCGCAAGAGCAGACTGTTGAATGAGGTGCATTGTGGGATATTTATGGATCAAATTTGGATACCAGCTAGACCACAATGCACCTAATTCCAAGCTTTACGCGCGCGCCCCGGTATTTGCGAAAAGGTCTATGCGCCAGATAGGAATTTATTTCGATTCGACACGGTTGGAGAGCGATGTATGGAACCAAGCCGTGCTTCTGCCGAACTGTGATAGCTAAACAAGCAGATTGCTAAAAAAATCTGTCAAGAAGATTGCTGATATTCCAAATTAATACTACATTAAAATGTACCTATTTTGAACTGAACAAAGCCAAAACTGAAATTCACAATTTCGTTTTACTTTCCACTTCACATCATCTCCTGTCTAAAATGAACAAAGAATATGTATGGTTATCAATCACACAAATTTATTGATTATCTGTTGGAATTGAATATACATAATTATGTAAAAGTATGTAAAAGTAGTTAAAGGGAAGGTACACGTTTGGTAATTGTCCAAGACCAGTCTTCTCACTTGGTGTATCCCATCATAGCCATAAAATAACAAGCCTGTGAAAATTTGGGCTCAATTGGTCATCGAAGTTGCAAGCAAATGATGAAAAAAAAAACACCCTTGTTGAACGAATTTGTGTGCTTGCAGATAAGAATAAAATACTTCTAGCTAGAAGTCTTTTATTATTTATGTGAGAAATTACCTCTTTCTCAAAAACTACGTTACTTCAGAGGGAGCCGTTTCCCACAATGTTTTATATTATCAACAGCTCTCCAATGCTCGTTGCCAAGTCAGTTTTTAAGTTAATATTTGTTTTGAGTAATTACCAAACGTGTACCTTCCCTTTATTGGAGAATTATTAAAATCTCCAGTAAACGAACTTATTGATCACAGCTTTACATTGTTTAGGATAAGCCATGGAGGAAGGAAAAGGATAAACTAAGTATACAATACGAACACATTCCGAATGTTGGGGGAAGTGTTGGTTCTTATACCAGCGACTACAGACCATGCGAACTCTGTTTACAATAAGTGTGACGTACATGTTGCGGGTATTCTGGCAGGCAAGTTACTGCACTGATGCGAAAGTTGACATTTTGTGTCATGTAAACTTCCACATAAATCCAAGAGTTATGAAAGTAAAAGCTAGACTACTTTTGAGATGTGTGCCCCCTTTCATCATATCAAAAGTTGATAAGAATCAGCCAGTGCAATCTCCATGAAATATAAAAATGTTATGTTTTCTTCCACGAGCCGTGTACAAATCGTGCCTGCAGGAAGTCTATAGGCTCTTTGGCTCTTTTGTAAACATGTGACGTCACAGGTCACATCGTCTATACCACAATGGTTTTTTATGCTCCACGGAAGCTAATGATTTTTTTTAATTGGGTAGTCCTAAAAAAATCTGTTCTTGTTTTAAAGGCACTGGACACATTATTGCCGAAGATCAGTACTCTCACTTGGAGTTTCCCATAAAATAACAAATCTGTGAAGATAAACATGTTCAAATCAACCGACCCCCTAACCATGAAGTCATTAAAGTTGTTGTTGATGGAAAAGGGATAGTTTAAGGTAGAAATTCAGATAAAAAAACAAAACAAAAAAAACAATTTTAAGGTTTATTTATTATTTTTTTTTTTTATTTTGTGTATAAATACATGCGGGCTAGTGAAAAAAACCTGCGGGCGATCGAGAATTGTGGTTGACTCGCCCGGCGGGCGATTGAAAAAAAAAGTTAAGGGAAACCCCTGTTTTGACTCAATTGGTCATCGAAGTTGCAAGACAACAACGAAAGATTTGGTTTTGTAATTATAGGTAGTCTTTCACTTCTTACTTTACATGATTAGCAAGTCAAGAGTGAAAAGGACATCCATTTAACATCCCCGGGAATGGGAACTTCCTCAGGAAATTCGTCTAGGTGTGAACAGGGTCATCAATCGTTTTACCACCCAGTTTATAGTTCCTTCATCCAGGGTTAGAGCACGGGAGGGGCAAACAGGGAGGGCCTTCCAGTAGTTGCAGTGTGAAACGATCATAAAACCTTTCTTGATTACGGGTAATGGGGAGAGGTTGATAGTACAAAACATTGTGAGAAACGGCTCCCTCTGAAGTGCCATACATGTAGTTTTCGAGAAAGAAGTAATTTTCCACGAATTTGATTTCGAGACCTCAGATTTAGAATTTGAGGTATCGAAATCAACCATCTAAATGCACACAACTTCGAGTGACAAGGGTGTTTTTTCTTTCATTATTGGCTCGCAACTTCGACGACCAATTGAGCTCAATTGTTCACAGGTTTGTTATTTTATGCACATGTTGAGATACACGAAATGAGCAAACTGGTCTTTGACAATTACCAATAGTGTCCACTGTCTTTAAAATTGAAACCATTGATTATGCATACAAACACTGCAAAAAAATGCTTTGTCTCTACAATCTATATATATTTAAACGCAACTAACTTTGACCACCAATTGAGTCCAAACTTTCACAAGTTTATAACAAGTTTGTTATTTTATGAATACGTTGAGATGCAACAAGTAAGAATACTGGTATTTGACAATTACCAAATGTGTCAAGTGCCCGGGTCAAATAGAGACAAATTAAACTTAAGAAAATAAATCAGACCATTTGCAACCACATACCATAAAATAACATCATTTATAGAAGCCATATTGAAATGTTATTTTATTTTATATTTTATATTAAAATGCTTTGGTAAAAACTTATCTTACTTCCACCCTTCCCGCTCCCCCAAAAATGTGGAAAAAAAAAAAAAATGCGGAACAACCGGATGGTCTGGAAAACCTTCCACAGCAGATAACCAGCGCACAACTCAACTCACATATTGGCCCTGGTCGGGTATCGAACCAGGGTCACCTTGGTGAGAGGCGAGCGCTTTACGCACAAGCCAACCGAGCCCCTTGTTAAAGATAAAAAGGTTTTGGGCCCTGGGGGAGAAACGTTAGAGGATGGCTCCCCCGCCCCCCTTCACTCACTTTGAAAATGTTAACATTATTTTTTAGATATTAGAATGATTAGACCCAAACCTCAACTTGTATAGATTTAGTGCCTCTCAGGCAGTATCTGGGGATACATTCCCCCCACACCCCCCCACCCCACCCCCCACTACTACTCAGCTCATTTCAGTCTTGCCTATAAATTGCACAAGCTAAAATGTTCAACACACACAGGGGCACGCACTCCCAAATTGGCGCAACAAAGCTATTTGGATGATGACTTCGGATGAATGTGGTCAATGGTCCAGCTTTTGAGTCTTGCTTGTGTTCATCTTCGTTCTTAAGATGACTTGAAGTGTTTCTGGAGAGGCTCCCAGCATTCTTTGTACTTCTCGTCAACCTTCTGGCAGGTCAGGCCTCCCCATTTGGTTATAGCCATGCTGAAAGAACTCTCGAACATGAACGCCTGCAGGGAAGAAAAAAACCCAGAAAAACACCTCTGCATTAATGGAGCATTAGCATCACATTCATCGCATTGAGGGTTACCTTTATTTTTCTCCCAAATGTCAGAGGGACTTGCCCCCCTTTTCATTTAAAGGCAGTGGACACTTTTGGTAATTACTCAAATAATTTTTTCCATAAAACCCTACTTGGTGACAAGTAATGGGGAGCTGTTGATGGTATAACACATTTCGAGAAACGGCTCCCTCTGAAGTAACGTAGTTTTTGAGAAAGAAGTATTTCTCCACGAATTCGATTTCGAGACCTCAGATTTAGAATTTGAGGTCTCAAAATCAAGCATCTGAAAGCACAGAACTTCGTGTGACAAGGGTATTTTTTATTTCATTCAATTTTCGCAACTTCATCGACCAATTGAGCTCAAATTTTCACAGGTTTGTTATTTTATGCATATGTTGAGATACACCAAGTGAGAAGACTGGTCTTTGACAATTACCAATAGTGTCCAGTGTCTTTAAGTCGGTCAAAGATACAATCAAATCATACAAAATAGAGGGAACTGAGAGCACTCTGAGTTATGATGGAAACAACTAGCTCTGTAATGCATAAATGAATAAAAACAATAATAATTTGGGAGGCTAATCATCCTTACTCGCAGCTAAGAGCTAAACTGCAAAGGACGCAGATACAACATGTTCAAGAAGCAGGTATGCAAGGGCACCTTTGGCAGCCAGCCATATCAACCCATTATGACCACAGAGTGTTTGATTTTTCCTGAGGGCGGACAACCCGATGGTCTGGAAAACCCTTGTGGCACAGCAGAGAACCAAAGCACAACTCAACTCACATGGCCCGGTTTCGAACCAGGGTCACCTTGGTGAGAGACGAGCGCTTCATGCACAAGCCAACCATGCCGAAAGTATCATTAAGTACAAGCCCTATATGTAGAGCTCTTCCTCTGTGGTATACACAGATATAGATCCCGAGTTACATGTATGAGGGTTCGTTTCTGGTAGGAAAATTTCAGAGCTCCGCCAGAATTAAATTCTTGCCTGTATGTAGCTACTAATATCACCGGTTAATAGGCCTACCGGTTAACATTCCATGGCTGCATATAATTTTCAGATGGGTTTTTGGCTGTCAGATACTGCTCGGAAATATGTAATAATTAAAATTAAAAAATAATTTAATGTTCCGCCCCCAAAACAGACCCTCATATCCAGGTTGTCACTGTAGTATTTATACAAAATCAAAGGCCCCCAGGGCTACGTTCAGTACATCAACCAATAAAGTGACTTCATTTGTAAAAAAAAACTCCCTAACCCATTTCTACGCACCACCCACCCTTCCCAACCAAATGTCCTACCTAAGCCATTGATTGTATTGATAGCTTACCATAGTGCCGTCAGCTACTCTCTGTGGTTTCAACTCGGCATTGGATGCTCCTTCAAAGCATGCAGCATCGGGACCATGAGGGGTCATCATACTGTGTAGAGTAGCACCCCCTGCTTGGAATCCTTCCTCCTTTTAAACAAATACACCATCAAGTGGACAGTTTTGGTTATAAACTTAGCGAAGTCGGGACTTGTGCTTAAGGTTTTTCGTAGAGGCTAGTAAACTGCGTTTTACTTGCCCATTGAAAGTTTTAGTATAAGGCTAGACTTCAAACTTGTATTAACATAAATTACTATTATATGTTTCTGGTAATGAAGCCAAGGCTGCCTCGTAAGTGTACTTAAATACTGTATTTTGCAAGCCTGAGGAATCCTGTAAACAAGGGTGCTTGTTATGTGAACCAGAAACACTAGGGTTAACCCTTTCTTTTCCTCAATAAAGGTTCTAGGTTCTTTTACATACGTGCACTATAAATCCTTTTACACAGAACCCTTGGCTTAATATTTCATCCGAAGGACAAAGCAATTATGGCTACGCATCTTGCTTAAGAATACAAGTGTCATGACCGGGACTCGAACCCACACTCTGCTGGACCATTCCACTTATGCTCATGCTTGTGTGATAACTAATAATGTCCTCACCTTCGCTTCATATTTCCCCTTGATGAGGCCCATAAACTCACTCATACAGTTCCCTAAAAACATGAATAAAAACACAAAAAACAATCTCCATTATCATTCGTTAAATATGTTGCCTCCATTAACACAGACGTACAGTGTAAGGTACACCGATGTGTGTTAAGCAATGTATACTCCGTACTTCCCCCGAGTCCAGTAAAAGAAATCACCTAGGCATTTTACTCGGGTGAGATTCGAAACCCACAGCTTTGCCATTCTAGGGATGTTGGCTGTTGCCAGCTTGGCGATTTATATCCCTCGAGGGAGTTTGCAAAGTTCCCTTGAAGGGAAGATCATCTAAACAAACAAACTCTAAGTAAATTTGATAAATTAATGAAATATGGAGAGAGTTACTTACGATGATAGTAGGGCGGTCTGAAGGTGTGGTCTTGAACGGACCAGCGTGGTGGAAAGATAACAAAGTCTGCAACGGCCACACCCGGTTTATTAGATTGGCAGGTAAGCACTGTAAAGATGGACGGATCCTGGCAATGAAATGAAAGAGAGGGATAAAGGTGTTTGATAGGTCATGTGTTCTGGAATCAAGCCGTTGAAGTGTGTTGTATGAACTCAGTGGCTTTAACATAATATATATCAACACTAGAGGGCGCTATCTCCACACCCCTTGTAAGCTAGTCATGAGTTACTCTGATGAATAAATGTGTATCTGGAAGTTATACTCTGTGAAGATATCCACTCATTTCATAGATACACATTTATTCATCAGAGTAACTCATGACTAGCTTGTGGAGATAGCGCCCTCTAGTGTTGATATATTACATCCGGTTCTATCACCCCCAATCTGAAACAACTTCACTGGCTCCCTATCTCTCAACCTAATTATCTTCAAGCTAATGCTCATTGTCCACAAAACACATTAACGGCAAGGCTTCCCACTATATCTAAAACTACTCAAGCTTACACTCTGTCAAGTAATATTTGATGCAGTATCATGCTTCTCTTTAATGAACCCAAGTGTTGACACTCATGGGGCGACAGGTTTTTTTCTTCAGCTGCGCCACACGCACCTGGAACTCTCTACCTCTTAATCTTAGATCCTCTCTTTGTACCACAAAATTCAAATCCCTTCTCAAAACTTATCTTATGTCACGCATTAAGAAATTGGGATATTGTGTAAACATACTTCATTGTAAAATTTTGTATCTGGACATCACCTTTACTTTACCTCTTTATCTTTATGTGAATGGAAGCAGGCAAAACCCTGTGGCTGTTTGCAGTCGCTATGGTCATTCTCGTATAAGCCGCTCGAGGCCACTATTATGGTCTCTTAAGGGTTAATATGTAAAGCTTATGATCGTGTACTCACAGCATGGTCAAACGCCACAGCATTAATCACCATAAAGTTGTCCAGGTCGTACTTATAGGGGCAGTAGTTGCCGTGCCAAGCTGCGACATCGAACGGTGAATGTTCCTGCTGGGTGTAGAAGAGTTTCCCCTGGTACTTGGAGACCACGGTGTATTCGCACGAGCGGTCTTCGTACCAGGCTGATGGGGTTAGGAAGTCCCTTGGGTTGGCAAGGCCATTGGCACCTGACAAAGGCAACAATTTCAAAATATCAAATGGGTTGATGAGAGGTCTTGAGTTCATAGAAAATGACAAATGGCAGAAACGTTATCTATTAAGGTAATAATAATAATATCGAAGTCTTATACAGCGCACATATCTACCAAAAAAAAGGTACTCATTGCGCTGAGTATATACAAACTGACAGATAACTTATTGCAGTGATGAATTCTGAGACCCAATCATGTAGCACCTTTAGGTGCTTCTGCGCATACAGCAGCCACATGCAGGAACACCGGGGCAAACCCCTTCTCTTTTCGATAAGTGCACTGGGTTCTTATACATGCGTTACACAACACATGGGACCAACGGCTTTACGTCCTATCTGAAGGACGAAGCAATGGTTAAGTGTCTTGATTAAGTACACAAGTGTCATGGCTGGGGATTCGAACCCACACTCTGCTGATCAGAAACACTGAAGTTTGAATTCGGTGCTCTTAACCGCTCGGCCACGACACTTCCAGGTCACTCATGATTTTTGCTAGTGAACCGGAATCAATTCCCATTGTTTGGTTGTATATAGGCGCAGTGGAAAAAAACAAAACTGTGTTTTGATGTAGCATGGAACCATTTTAAAATAACTATTGGAAATCAGACATTGTTAGAATCTATTAAAATAAGGTCATAATTTTTCTGAGTCTGAATTTATTGGCCTTACCAATAGGTCCAAGGTCAGGAAGCGTAAAGTGACCATTGAAGACTTCCAGAACATAGCCGCGTGATGCTTCACTGATCTCAACACTGAAGCGCATCCCTTGCTAATGTTAAAAGGAAAACAAGTTGCACAAAGAAAGAACCTTTATTCAAAATACAGAAATATATAGTGCTGCTTTTGCATCCCATATCCCACTTCTGACACCATGTTTTGATTTGCGATTACACGGATGGCAAGGATTATTCTTTGATTATATTTATTCATCGTTGAAGAGTGAAAATAAAATAACTTTGTAATTTCAGTGATCCACTTTGTGGAATTGAGATTAACAACATTTTTCAAAGTGTAGCAATACTCGTTTTAAAATAGGCATTTGGCGCTAGATATGGGGCATGGTGTTACCCCTCATTCATTGTGTGCAATAGAATCTCAGATTTCTTTTTTGAGGATTTCTAGGTGGGGCACTTCTGTACGAGAGGAAAATAGTGTGATGAAGTATGGGAACATTGGGAGGGGTGGGTTTACCCTCTTCCCAACGTTGGCATGGTACATATACAAAGAGGCTTAGAGGGAAAATAGGCTGGTCCTGTTTGGTAGAATGCATCATTGTAACTATTGTACGCTGGGAACATGACTTTGATGGTGGCAGCATTGAATGAAGATCTTCATCTATGACTTTTGGTGCTTTGTATGCCAGGGGCCAATTTCATAGAGCTGCTTAAGCAAAAACTTTGCTTAAGCACGAAAATAGCTCGCTTATTTTACACATGTTACTGGCCAAAATTTCCTGCCATATACATTGCTTATGACTAGTATTAAGCTGTTGTTTACTTAGCATTACAACTGAGTGGAGTCTTGGCCGGTAATTTGATTTTACTAAGCAATGAATTTTTTGCTTAAGCAAAATTTTTGCTTAAGCAGCTCTATGAAATTGTGCCCAGGTATAGTGGGGGACTACCAATTCAATTTTAATTCAGTCAACATTTATTTCCACATTGGTGAAAAAAAAGCAGAATAATAAACAAATTTAAAAGTACAATTATTATAGTCAAAGACAATCAAGAACTGGTCATGAAAATAATTTATGAAAATGAAATGAACAAATATAATGTAATGAATACAGAGCAAACCAATAAGGCATTTACAGAAGCCAAAAATGCTTGTTTTAGTGAAATGCCTGACATAAACAAAATGAGAGAAATTATAGCACTAGTCTAACCTGAATGACGCATATCTCGTTGGGTGCGACTGCCATGCGACCAAACTCAGTCGTTATCAGCAATGTGCCCTTCTGGGGAACTGAACAAAACAAATGAGGAGAGAGGACATTGTTCAATGTGTGTAAGATTCAAAAAGAAGTTTGTTAACATGAGACTTTTTATAGGTCTTCGTGGAACTAATGATAATATGAGCTTTAAAGCAATCGCACAACATCGGTAAACAGTATTGTCCAAAGGCCCACACTTCGTGTATCACAACTTATATATAAATAACAAACCTGTGAAAATTTAGGCTCAATCGCTCATCAGAGTCGGGAGAAATTAACGGGAAAACCCACCCTTAGTAACTTGTTTCCGCACGTTTCACCGTGTCATGACATGTGGGGCCGACATGTATTTAAGATAAATCTGTTATTCGCGATTCGAGAATTGCTTTAATGTTTTCTAAAAAAGTAAAGCATTTCATGGAATAATATTTCAAGGGAAGTCTTTCACCATTACCTTCTGTAAACCCTGTCAGTTATTTGTAAATCTGTGAACTTTTAATTTTTGTTCTGTTCAGAAAGTGTCCAATGGGAACAGCGTTTTACTATTTTTCAAATGAAATCATAGATGGGAAGTCTTACCAATTAGGAAGTCTCCATCGGAATTGTAAAAACATCTGAATAAAAAAACCCACAAATATCAAAATTGGTTTAAGAAATGGTTGCTAAGCAACAAAATATCAGGGTACCAGTCACAGAGTGTACGTGTGACACCATGTTGACCCTTGACCCCAGCAACATATGGCCAAATTGAAGAGCGCAAACAGACAGTTGCAGGTAGGCTAAACGTTAATGTACATGTGAGGGTACTCACATACGACACAGAGGTTTATAGTTATACAACTTAATACTGTACTCATCATGTCTATTACTATCAGACAAAATAAATAGTTTCTGTACAGGAGAATTTTAACAAGTTTTTTTTTTTACAATTTTGCATATCTAATAATATATCACAAGGAAAACTGACTAAGGTGACCCGTCTACTATTGCTTCCCAGGCTGTATTGTAAACTTTTGTGTTGTCCCAGGCTACTTGTGAAAGCATCTACACAGTGCACAGTTTAATGTGTATAGTTTGCCACCCATCACAACCAATGCATTTGAATTGTTACAACTGGTAAGACAAATTGCTGGGAGTTCGTTACCAAGAGTTTGAGGGGTTTAAAGTCAAGGGCTTTAGGCAAAAATGACTAGGGGTGGATTTCAAAACAAGTTTCACAAAGACATGGAATTAATACATAATTTGGTTAGCGGTAACACCATGTGTGTATCTACTTGCCAGGTAGAGTTGTTCTTAGAGAACTGTCTTGCTTAATTCTACTACCGCGGAGTAGATTGTTAGGGTGTTCGGGAGACTTCTCAGTTCTGAAAAGAACTGTCCTGCTCAATAACTATTTACCAGGGTGGATGGTATGGAGATAGGCTGGGACTACTACTTTAGCTTATATGATCAAAGTTAACTGTACTACCGCGGAGTCAGTTCTTGGGTTGGTCTCAACGTTTCGACTAGCTTGCTCTAGTCATCGTCAGGAGACATGGAATTAGTAATAACAATTGCTTTGTGCTGAGATACTTTTTTTGTGCTTGCGGCAGTTTTATGAAATTAGACCCGAGTCCTTTGACCCAAAGTGATAAAACTTTAAGTCTGAAATCATGAAAGTTGTACACATACTTATCCCCCATAGATGCATTACAGGTGAAGACATGCACAGCAATCCCATTACGACTTCTACAATCTCCGGCCCCACACACTGTACTCATACCCTGAAAGTACAAAGCATGTATCAAAGCCAAGCATAGAATGGAAAAATCATTCAATAAACCTAGAGGTGCGTTTCATCAATTGTGTGTCATAACTTGCATTTTAAGCGTTGTGAATTACTCCTTTTTAAGATTGTGACCACAATTCTAGAACCAAACTGCAGTCAAGGCATACACATAGTTGAAAGCTGACTTCCCAAACATTATTTTGGTAACAACTTAAATGTGCATAACCACTAACTATAGGGTTGTTTAATTGGCCCTCATAATACAATCTGAAAATTTTGGCCGATTTAATCAGCTCGGGAGAAGGCTTAGATTGTACCTCAATTTTTGTTTCAAATCTAATTGAGTGTAGGCTATTAAAATGGCTGATGCACTTCGATGTAAACTCCAGCACATCAGCAAACAAGGTGCCTTGTTTAGGTTTGTTTTATGCTTTCTTACCTCAACAAAATCCACTCTTCCAAGAGATGGGTCGGGTATTGCAAATGGGTGCCATCTCATCTATCAAGCAAACACAACATAAAAAGTATTGGTCAAGATTGAAATGTGGTCAAAACAGTGGCCTCATCAACAATCCAACCTGACTCAGAATGAGATCCAGGTCGGTATTATCAACAATCTGACCCTGACTCAGATCAACAATCCAACCTGACTCAGAATGAGATCCAGGTCAGTAGGATCAACAATCTGACCCTGACTCAGATCAACAATCCAACCTGACTCAGAATAAGATCCAGGTCAGTAGGATCAACAATCTGACCTGACTCAGAACAACAATCCAACCTGACTCAGAATAAGATCCAGGTCAGTAGGATCAACAATCTGACCTGACTCAGATCAACAACTGACCTGGCTCAAAATGAGATTCCGCGTTAGTTGGGATTAACAATCCAACCTGGCTGAATTTGACATTCCGAGTCAGTCGGGGTCGTCCCTCTAATCTGCAGCTTATTACCTGGTTAGGGTCAGGATGCCACTCGTCCCAGTTGTGACTCAGGTTACCTTGATGTAACGGCTTGAATTTACCATGGAGGACAGACGGTCGAATGCGGTACAACCACGTCCGCTTATTGTGGACCCTTGGTGCAGTGAATGCTGTACCAGAAAGCTGTTCAGCATACAGACCATACGCACACTTCTGGGGGTTGTTCTAATTAGAAGAAAAATCACTGATTGTTATTCAAACTACTAATTGTCCTAACAAATAAATCCATCTGAAATATTACAATTGGCAAGAAATAGCCACTTGTGGAAATAAACAAAATATAATAATAACAACTAATAATAATTGGATTTATAAAGTCTTAATTTACCAAAGAATATAAGGCGCTCTAAAGGAAATAGACACTCGGTAAGTTCCTAAAAGTTGGAGCCTTTTTGAAGGGCAAATAGCAATGCCAATGCTCTGTCACCAGTCAGTTTGCATTACTTGCTAACCAAAGGGGATATCAACAGAACTCGGAAGGGAGTTGTCCACCATGTATGATGCTAAACTTGTATGATGTATGATTACTCGTATTTACATCTCACCTGTCCTTTTGGTAGTGCATTAGGACATCTTGGGTCTTCCGAGGCAAACTCGTTGCCAAACCCACTGAGGTACTGCAAAAAATAAAAGAATGTGACATATCATCATGATCAAGGCAAGAGTGCAATAGCGCTCCATGACGTCACTTTTGCTCAAAATACCCGGTAATAACGATATGCTCGATAATAACGGGGAAAACCCACCCTTGTTTCTGCACGTTTCGCCGTGTCATGACATGTGTTTAAAATCAATCCGTAATTCTCGAGAACGAGAATTGATAATTGTTTTAATGTTTTCTCGAAAAGTAAAGCATTTCATGGAATAATATTTCAAGGGAAGTCTTTCACCATTACCTTCTGTAAACCCTGTAAGTTATTTGTAATCTGTGAACTTTTTTTTTTTGTGTGCCGAAAGTGTATAATAATGGCTTTTAAGGACACAAGTGATTTTGTTGTCAGTCTTAATTACTCGGCCATGGCATGACACTCAAGTAGTACATGCAAATAAAGCCATCAACTCAATTTCAACACTTATTAGGCCTATTGTATAATAATTTATTTTACTAAATAATGATTGTACAATGTGCTAATGTTTATATTGTTAACTTCAATCAATAATAATACATTTATTTCGATACAAACATATACAAGTGTAAACTTCGTAACAGAATTTGTTTTAAAACATGATCATGATGATTATGAATGATGAATGATTTCAGATTTGTTAGTTTGATTTTGTTGATCACAAACAAAACATCATGGTTTGACTTTTTTGTTGATTGATTTTGAACGATATGTGACTGATGCGTGATGGGATGGGACAATACAATCATGGCGTTCTTCCACAATCTTAAAGCTTCACCGTGTTACCTTTATTAACAAGCTTAAGCAAGTTAAAAACGGTAACCGATCGATTATGTTCAAGATACGAAGTACAACAAAACACAGTTCTCTGTTTAGATTTGACGTATGCAAGCAATCAATCAATAGCAAACTGGGAATTTATTAATTTATTTATACTTTTTCTTTGATGATTTCTCCCTTTTTCGAGGCACCAACCAACGAGAAAATAACAATTTATTACAAACACTTACATCCAAACCAACTATTATGCACTAAGTTTTAAATCAATGGAGTGAAAAGTATTGAAAAACCTTGTTGATTTTACAATCAAAATGCCTACCTTCAACTTTCCGTAGTCAGCCATTTTAACGCAGATGTAGTTTGACCTTTGACATGAGAAGCGGCTCACGCACGTACGTACGTCGTATGGAACGATTTTTGATTGGAGCAAACAGGTGGGCGGGGCAGAGGCTCGGGTATTAAAACTTAAAGGTAATGTATCTATCCACACTTGTTTGTTAATTGTTGCACTTGATGAAGGGATCGTTCGATGCTTAATAAGTAAAAGACCTCTTCGTTTTATGGAGGGGCTAGCGGGTCCTATGGATAGTTGTTAGAAATAATAAAATAACAATAAATAAAAAACAGTTTAAATGCGAGTTTGTAAAAACTATAATATGTACATAATACATAATGGACGACCCTCCTTTGTATAATCTTTATACGGAAACATCTCCCTGGGACCGATTATATATGATGATTTTTGTAAAGTAATGCAACAAACAAATTAGTGTTATTATTTTGTGATGTCTACTCCTTTAAACTGAAACACGAGAGGGCGCTGCGCTGGTGTGAGGGTGAGGTCAGAGGTCAAACGTTCTCGTACACATTTTCACACGTGTGTGGTTATTTTTTAAGGTTTTAGGTTAATATTTAGCCTATTAAGGACCAGAATGGGGGATGATTTGGGAGATGAATGGTGGCTGGACCCTAGTGACACTTCTAAGAATGACGAAAATGACGACTTGGGTAAGTAGCCTTTTTTCCATTTACGGAAAACGGGGAAACTAAACTAATTTAATTTTTTTAGAGTAGTTACTTACGGTATGTTTTACGTGTGTGCGTGTGTGCGTGCACTGTGTGCGTGTTATTTAACCAGTACCACTACCAGTGGGTCGCGGTCCTACTACTTGCCGTCAACTCGCCGACTTGCCGTCAACTCGCCGTCAACTCATTTTCGTGCCGTCAACTCATTAAATTTACATGAAAATCTATAAAAAGGGGGCACGGAAGTGTTAAGTCTGGGCTAAACTACATATTTCTCATGGTTTTCGGTACAAATTCATTCACAAAAACGACTTTGTGTTGATAAAAAAAAAGTACCAATCATTGACATCTTGGGCCAAGACTAATCATTGTGAAAAAGCAAGATGGCGGCCGACAGTTTTCCGAAATATGACCTAAAACTTACGCGAATGCTCTTTGAGCTGATACTTTACAGTTCTATGCTTCTTTAGTGGATTTTAAATGTATATTGGTGGAGTTGACGGCGAGTTGACGGCGCAAGTGAGTTGACGGCGAGTTGACGGCAAGTAGTAGGACCCGTGGGTCGTATTACTTGCCGTCAACTCGCTTGGTGCCGTCAACTCAACCAATATACATTTAAAATCCACAAAAAGCATAGAACTATAAAGTATTAGCTAAAAGATAATTTTCATAAGTTTTAGGTTACATTTCGATTATTTTTACAACATTAATTTTGTTTTGTTCTCGTGAAAAAATGATCGCGAAGCAGCAAAGCAGTCGACTGCCATCTTGCTTTTTCACAGGGCTTGTACAACAGACAGAGGCACTTTCCTGAAAATCGAATAGTCTTGGCAAAGACGTGATTTAATATCGGTACCGCATAGTGTATTATGATATGTACTGCGCTTTAGTGTAAATTGGTTGCTGACGACTTGGGTCAAGACTATTAAATCCATACCTGCCATCTGCGTAGTGGTTGAGTTGACGGCGAGTTGACGGCACAAGTGAGTTGACAGCGAGTTGACGGCAAGTAGTAGGACCGGTAGCAGTCGTGTTATCAATTCATGGTTTATGGGGATTAATTCTTTTGATTATTGTTATGCGGTCGCACAGTAAACTTAAAAGCACTAAAACACCATTATTTAGAACATAAATAAATCATTGAAAATATACAGAAAAGATTAAAAATCTGGAGATTGAAAAAAAAAGGGATAAATTCTCAAAACTTCAACATTTTTAACAGCAAACCATCAATACTAATTATTAGTAAATACTTAAATTATGTTGGAAAACACTACATTGCAACCAATTAAACACTTAAAAAATTATGAATCAAAAGCAACAGTCTCAAAATCATAGATAGACACCCCCCCCCCCCCAAAAAAAAAAAAACACAAACAAACTTTAAAAAAATTTAACATGTATACCAAAGAGCGTCTTGGAAAAAAAAACCCTAATGATTCAGAACGAGATTAAAAAAAAATATATAAAAATTGAGAATCAACGACGATATTTGGCTCTCAACTCAAAATGGTGGAAATGGTAGAGTAGCATTTTGAAGAGGTGCATTCCACATCTATGATCTAGCTGCAAGAAACTTTATTCAGAACTTTGTTTTCTTTTCACCGAAGCTGGTAAATCTGATATAAGCGGAGTGTCACATACAAAGAGGAAAGCTGAAAGTGAAACCAATGAAGGCGGCCAAAAATCCAGTAAAAGGAAAAGAAGAACAAAGGTGAGAAGTGTGTCTGAGGGCAGACATTACATCTGATCAGTGTTCTGTTTAAACTGACCGAGTGCTCTGTTAAAACTCTCTGTTCAAAATTCTCTCCAAGTGGACCAGCTGGCCAGTTCAGTGTTGAACTTAGCCTTGCTCAAGGCAGTCGAATTATTCACTCCGAAAAAAGACCGCCCCTGTATAAAAACCCACCCGTATTCACTGTGTAACATCGCACGACACGATGCCCCCATACACTATCCACATGCGTAGGCCGACAGGCCGACAGCCTTGTAGGGTCTGTGTTGAAGCCACTGACCTCATTACTATAATAAGCAAAGAGTTCCCACGGTCAGCTCATTACCATAATGCCCGCGAAAGACAAGACTTTTTTACATCACACACCACCACCACGGACGCATGACAGGGTCCAAAGGTCGTGATAAGGGAAGTGCGTGATTGGACGTCAAAATGAATAATTCATTTGCCTCACATCCTGTGTTGTCTGATAGGTCTGACGAAAGATATACATATTCATGGCTACATACTAGCATATCCAAAAGCCCCCCCATTTTTTTCCACAACACATTAAACCCGGCAAATACAGACCCGACAAGGCTGTCGGCCTGACGGCCTCCGCATGCAGTTAGTGGTACGAGTGCGGATGACTTATTATTAGTCGTACGATGTGCCAGTGTGTATACGGGTGGGTCATGCGGTGTGATCGCATGCACCACGGTCAGGGTATACGGGTGGGTTTACAGCGGCGTCTTTTTGGAGCGAATAATGCGACTGCCTTGAGCAAGGCTATGTTGAACTGAAAAGCGTCATGAAAGAATAGTGACAATATATGGAAAATATATGGAATGGAAAAGGGTCAGGGCAAACCAGCTGCTTTGTACTTAAAGTTCTTCCACATTGTCATCAAACTGATCGAACAATCTAATAACCAATCTGTTGTTATTGATGTTTTTAAAGGCAGTGGACACTATTGGTAATTACTCAAAATAATTATCAGCATAAAACCTCACTTGGTAACGAGTAATGGGGACAGGTTGATAGTATAAAACATTGTGAGAAATGGCTCTTTCTGAAGTGACGTAGTTTTCGAGAAAGAAGTAATTTTCTACAAATTTGATTTCGAGACCTGGGTTTTAGAATTTGAGGTCTAGAAATCAAGCATCTGAAACCACACAACTTCGTGTGACAAGGGTGTTTTTTCTTTCATAGTTATCTCGCAACTCCGATGACCAATCGAGCTCAAATTTTCACAGGTTTGTTATTTTATGCATATGTTGAGATACACCAAGTGAGAGGACTGGTCTTTGACAATTACCAATAGTGTCCAGTGTCTTTAATAACAAATCTGTTGTTAATGATGTTTTAAAAATACACATGTTCCTCTCTTAATTGTATTGCCAAATGTTTTGTGATAATATCATTAGCTGTTGCCAACAACTTACCAACCAAATGGACTGATGGTATAAATGCTTGGTCAACTTATTTTTTAGTCAATCTATATGGTTGGTATTAAGCACTGTCTCGCTTTAGTGTTTTAGCATTTTATTTTATTTTGTATTGGTTTGTTCTTGTGACAACCACTGGTATTGTATTTTTTATTTTGAATCTTTGTAAAAACAACTCTCTATTGTTCTCACTTTATGTATGTACATGTACTTTGAGGGTCTACCCAAAGCTATTTTAATTATAAGGGTATACCCTAAGTGTTCCCTTTTTGTAGATTGTCTCTTATTACTCTTTGAATGTTTTTTGTTGTAAAGCACCTCAGGGTTGGTTTAGCGTGAGGCGCCTAATAAATATAATTATTATTATTTATTATTATTTATTTCTCTGTGAAACAGCAAAAAATCAGTGAGTATTTATCGAAAAGCACCCCTAAACCTGCGACACCCAAGGAAGTGTTGACCAAGATGGATGGATATTTCAAGCAAAAGCTGTCTCCTCTTGAACTGGAAGATCTCCAACTAGCAGGTGAGAACAGCCTACTTTGTAATGTTGTGGAAATAGCAAGTTGGGTAGGAGCCTGCACCAAACGAGTGGAGCGAATAGCGTAACTTCAAACTCATAGATTCAGAAGTTAGCAAACGTGATAGTGATAGTTTTGGTTTGCCTAAAAATAAACATTGCAAAGGTCGTGGGTTCAAATCCTACCCGAGTAATATGCCTTTGATTTTTTTTCTCAGAGCAAGGGAAAAGTACCGAGTGTACACTAACACTGCTAACACATATAATTGAATTTGGTGTGTATATATAGATAAAACCAAAATTAGTAAAAAAAGTATGCATACTTCAAATTGATTTCCTTTGTAATTTTCCAAACAGCCTTCGTCATTCCTCTTGATAATAATACTCGTTATGATTCCTTTCCGTTTAGAATCTGACTTCCTTGAGCACAACGCCTCCTCCCTACCCCTATCCTCTTACTTGGAGACTGCTGTACCACGCTGGGGCAGAGACCTCGAGGCCAAGAGGCCCAAAGAGGCCAAGACATGTCTCCTTCTTGTCATTAGTTCCTCGGCAAGGCGGGCCGTCGACGTCAACAGAGACGCCAACGACTTCAAAGGCAAACAGTGTGTCAGTGCAAAGCTCTTCTCAAAACACATGAAGGTAACAAAGATCATGGCTCTGCTTACCGTTAGCACAGAATCGGCGCTTAAGGAAGCAGGGAATTCTGTGCTTACAGCAAGCGTATTTTACATGTTAGCGGAAAATTTTGGCTTCTACGCTTACAAGGCCAGCACAGAAATTCGGCGCTTGCACGCAAGCGGAGAATCGTGATCGTCAGCGAAGAATTCGGCGGTAAGCAGAGCCATGAAATTTGGCCCAGCTTTTAAGTTTTGAAACTGAAACTCATCTCCATAATGTGCGCATATTGTTTATTTGTTATTGTGTAGCCGACATGTCTAATGTGGTTTTAGTGTATATTGTATTTTTATAATTCTAATGTTTTTAGACTCGCAAAACCAAAGTGAATGGCACTGTATGTATGTGACAATAAAACAGACTATTGGCTATTGACTGAGTGACTATATCATCATTTCAATTAAAAACAAAAACAAGTAGATTTGTTTTAACTTTTCACTCATTATTCATCCTTGCAGATCCAGGAACAGACAAGTTTCCTTGCCAAGAACCGCACTCAGTTTGCAGTTGGAACGCCCAACAGAATCGCTGCCCTCCTACAGCAAGAGGCCCTCAATCTGAGCGGGACTCGCTACGTCGTCCTGGACTGGAACTGGAGGGACGTGAAATTCCGAAGGATGTGCGACATACCAGAGTTGAGAGCCGATCTATTTGGACTCTTTGAGAAATACATCATCCCTCAGGCAAAGAACGGACACAAATTGAAGATTGGAATATTTTGAAACCATCCAGGAAGGTAAACATGTAAATCATTTTAGTTTCCACCAAAATCCTTCTCCAGGGTTTGATTTTGATGGATTCAATGCTGTACAGTCAAATCTCCAGTGCTGCAACACAGGGCCTTGTAAACAAATCCAGTCAAATTTAAAAACATTTCTATAACTTGGGAGTTGCCATCAACTGAAACTTTAGCCACCAGGATGACTTGAAACTACTTTGTCAAAAGGAATTGATAAAGCACGTCTTGGAATTTATACAGCATGTCTTGGAATTGATAAAGCACGTCTTGGAAATTGGTACGCCATGTCTTGGAACTGCTTTGTTTTGATGAACCCAAGTGATGTGTGGTCGTGCCGCACCCAGTCCAGATTATGGTAGACTACCCCTACTGGGGTACATTCTCTAGGAGTTGACCAACAAAGGATTACCACAGGCGTGATACTTCACTAAGGCAATGAAGGCGATTGCTTCAATGCCCCCTGGTCATTGCCTCGTTGTTTGCCCTTGAAATGCTCCAGTATAAATTTACAATTTCCTCATAGGGTGCCCTTTACTTCAGGAGAAAATGCCTTGGTGCACTTGCCCTTTCATAAACAAAGCAAACAGGCCTGCACAGGACATATTTCCTTGACAGGGCTTGAAGTTTGCATGCGACCAAAGGCCTGAGACCAGTTAGTTACCCTATCATTCTGCCATTTGTCATGGGTGTTATTCAGAAGCCATTGAAACCTTTTACTGCAGTGTCAAGCTACATGTATACAGCCAAAATAACGATACAACCTTGGAAGGGGCAGCAGAGGGATTGCCTACAGGGGATATGACTTTTTATGAACTACCACAATTTTTTTTTTTAAACAGTCTCTATCTTTTATTCATTTTTAATTGACTGGCAAAAAAGTAAGCTTATCACAATTTACAACTTATTCAATACAAAAACCCGTTCAAATTGTTCATAAAAATATTTGCACTTTCCCTGCTAAAATATCAATTTTAATTTGATAAACATGTAAAACCTATAAAAATGTGAATGTTTTTTTCTAGCATCATGCATATTAAGTACAGCAATTATTGTTTATCTGGGTCCGATGATTCAATTTTCCTAAGAAAATGCCAAAATAAAAGCATTGCCAGGGATTCTTGGACAGGGCAGGCCTGGAATTTCATGCCTGTTGCCCTGGTTTTGGCCTTGCTGCCCCCTCAAATGTTTCCAATAGACTGTAACATTTTCCAATGGATGTTCCCTTTTGAAAGTGAAAATGGCCTTGCCTTCTCAAAGATGAAATGTCAGGCCTGAGAGGGGCTTCATCTTTTTGATTAACCAGAGTGCAAATGCAAAGTCTGAACCCCCCCCCCCCAATGTCTTGTTTTCATATCAACACTCAATAGACCTTTGTTATGCTGCCCCTATCTTGGTCATGTTCCTCGTATCAAATAACAATAATGCATGCTAATAATAATTTTGCAAATAGGAACCAGACTATTTTGTTCTTTCAGCCTCGGTTTGGTAACATTGATATAAATGGGAGAAATTCAAGATGGCTAAGGTCTATACAGAATCAATACAGAAAACACATTCATAGAAAACACACAATCTCAGACATTATTTTTTAACTAAACTGCGATCTTGATAATTGCGATCTTGATAATTGTTGAACTGAACTAGTTTGAAAGCGATTCTCTAAAATGATAGTTATGAATTGAATAAATGTATAAATTAATATTACAAACACATGTATAAATTATCACAATTTAAGTCACTTTGATTAATACTATTAGCTTAAACCGCGACAATAAACATGAAAAACTTGTTTTAAACCTTATCTTATCTTAAAGTTATTCTTTGATTTAAAAACCTCATATAAAATTATAATTGTCCATAACTTTGAGTTGCTTTTCTAAATATATTTTCATAATTGTTTTTCCTCATTTGACATTAGGTTTTCTAAAACTTATACAAAATTGATAATATTTCAAATGATATATTCTTTGAGTCATTTGAAAGGCACTTTAGCATATTGTAAGAATTCATTACAATTTATTAAATTACATTATTTACCTGAATGAACATGGAATACATTTTTGTCTCATTTAATTTGTTTTAATTAATACATTAATACATGTACAACGACCCTACTCTAAAGGCAATGTAAAAATAAATCTGTGTAGTAAACATACTACTGTTTCTAATGCTTCTATTTTATGCTACATTTTTAGTCTATATCTTCAGACTTCAGTGCTTTTTATGTAACCTTCATAGTTAACTTGTTTGTCATTAATTGTTTTATTTTGCACTGGTAACTGTCCACAGTTATACAGCATTGCGGTTAAGCGAAACTCAAGTTTTAAGGAACAATTTTACAGCAGCGTTCCATGTTCCCTGGGTCACACCAGTAGCAAAGGTAGGCTAGTGGTGGCGTTCCTCTTGGGTTCCGAATATCTCTATGACAGATGAAGCAGTAGTATTCTGCTCCACAATAAGGGTATTTCGGTTTGTGAAACATACACCAATACGCTGAAAGAAAAACAAAGATAAAGTTTGAAAAATTACAACCTTTGCAAATTTACTATTATTTACAATTTATTCTTAATAATAAAAGTATCATCTGACCTGTGGCATTTCTCGGTCCAGGGAATTGTACCTGACCTCCACATATGGCACAGCAATCCTTGTTCGACCACATTAAGATGGGTACCTGCTGATTGCATTGATCTGCACAGAACTGGCAGTAAGCGAACTTAGTACAGCCAGGGAAGGTGGAGTGTGTCATGTTGGTGCAGCGAAATTCCTAAAATATTAAACATTTATTAAAAATTAATATTTTGGGGTAGAACAAATAAAAACAGACAAATTTGAACCTCGTAGTACCAACCTACCTCTAAAAACTGAGCCTATATTGCCCTGATGTTAGCGGACTACATATTTTATCAGTATTTCTGTTTGAGTCGCCTAAAAAGTACAACACTACCAATGTCTGAAGTTCTTTCCCAGTCAAGAAAAAGCACTTATTAGATTGACACCAACAAACCAACATTCTTATTTCAAAATTCTTAGTGTCAAAAAATAACTTGCCTTCAACAGTCTTGATTTCTCCAAAGGGTTTACTCTCGTGCTGCGTTTGTCAGTGCGGAAGTAATCCACCAATCGCTGCCCTTCTTTGGCCAGGGTGAGCTGTTGTGCGAGCTGATTGGTTATCGCTGTGAGGTCATTGCAATGGTACTGATAGTAGTCGGCGAGCTGACGGTGTCGCAGTTTTTTGGTGTCGTAATCTTGAGCGAGATGCTTCTGAACAGCCTGTTGAGTTTTTGAAAAGGGATGGATTAGATTGAATGGCCAGATAGTACGAGGGTTGACCGTGTACCATAGAGATGAATTCATTATAGCAGTGACTGTGCAGATGCAGAGAGGACTTTTTTTTTTTTAATACACAATAAGTACCTGGCTGTGGCTGTGGCTGCTGAATGCGCCGTAGCACCTTGCAAACCCTTATAAGGTGCTACATAATTTGGTCTCAGAATTCATACCTCCAATAACCTTTCATATCTTTCTGTAAAAATGTGTCTAAGCGCCTTGAGTACCATGTTGGTAGAACCGTGCGCTATATAAAACTGATGTTATTTACCCTGTTAATGGCAAGATGAAAGAACTGTAATCGTTCTACGTCACCGTGGGTCGCAGAGTTTCTCAGGAATGGTTTGAGTGTGCGTCGAACCATGGCCCAGTGTAAAGCAGGTGCGGGTGTGGTGCTATCCAAGTCACCCAAGAGAGCTTTCAGCTCCGTTTCTTTCAGGCCGCCTCGAGAACACTCCAAGAAATGAAGCATCTGGGGAAATTAATTGTTTTAATAGATGTTAAATTTGCATCAGAGATAACTTGATCGTTGCTCTCTACCCATTTTAATATTTCAGGTCAGTCCCCCACCCCATACAATATGCATACAGGTCGTGTCTGTGAAGCACCAGGCCTGCAGCTGGCTAAGTCAATGTTGAAAGGCATCCCTACAAAAGTGAAATATGAAATAAACCGATTTACGGTTTCAAATGGAGACAATACATCCCTGCCTTACCGTCTCCACCATCCCCGTCTCATCCTCACTGATCAACCTGTCGAGGATGCTTTCAATCAGTCCATCCAAGGAGCCAGGCATCTCCCGGATGCGGGTCGTCACCTCCTGGAACACTCCAAAGACCCTCAGCTCCTCGCAGGTCAGGGACAGCCACAGGGCATTCCTGGCTCCTTCAGAGTGGGTCAGGAGGGACAGTTGCTCTGGATCTAGAGTCTGTCAAGATCAATAGCGTAATGGATTATTTAAAGCCCCTAAACTTTTGAGCCATGTTCAAAAAGAAGTTCGGGGGACAGGGCATTTGCGGCTACATCAGCTGCTCCTCGTTTGTGGAATTTCTTCCCACTTAAATCTCAGCTTAAAACTCATTTGATGTCACGGCCTTTTTTCACTCATTGAAATATGATCATCATATTTTCCATGTATTCCTTTTTTGTTTTTTGTTATTGTATTGTGTTATTTCATAAAGCCTGTAAGCCCCAAACCTGCTAAGCACAGGTAAAATCTTGCCAGCCAACATTCCATAAAGTTTACATTGTTACGACTCGTTGCCCCACTCAATTTAGCAAAGAAATTTGTTAACCAGTATTTTCTGCTAAATGACACGCGACACCTTTGGTAATTGTCAAAGACCAGTCCTCTCACTTGGTGTATCAACATATGCACAAAATTTGAACTCAATTGGTCGTCTGTTTTAAAATAATTATAAATTAATTGCATATTGACCAACCTTATTGTATCGAGCAAAGTAGTTTGTGATAATTTCTTCCCTAGCCCTATCATCGAGAGCAGTCAGGGGTAACTCAGCTGCCTCAGGGCAGTGCTCTGTCAGCTCCTCCAGGGTTTGATCTTCTCTCGTTGTGCTCATCACACATCGGATGTTGCCGCCCAAGGATGCGGGGAGCCAGCGGTAGCGATCCTTTTCTTTAGATGACTTGGATAATGATGTAGTTTTGGAGTAAAGAGAAGTAACGATGCTTGTTTAATTTAGTCAATATCTCGATTCAGGGGGCGTCAGTCAGAATTTGTTTACAAAGTGAATGAACTTGTACATTCCAAGGCTCTTTCTGGTAGGCAAGATACTACAGCGAAATCTCCATGAAATGTACAATTCAGTGTTTTCTTCCACTGATCTAAGTTGTGCTAATTGTGCCCAAAGGAAGTCTGTTTCTTTTGTAGCATGTGATGGCACAGGGTACAGGGTCATTAAGGACTGCAAACATAGGGCTAGATATCTCAGTAAGTAGAGCATCGACATGTAAATTCATGCAGATCGCAGACTCAACCCAAATTATGGTTAATGTTTCTTTGTTATATAATCCCAATACAGCTTTGTAATTATTAATATCAAAGTCTTGTATACAGTACCAACAAGCACCTTGAGTCGCTTACATGTAGTACCGGTATACAGAAAGATAGGTTATTGAAGTTATGAATTCTGAGACCAAAGTGACCTTATAATGATTTACAAGGTGCTACGGCACATACAGCAGTCACAGCCAGGAACACTAGGGCCAACCCCTTCTCTTCTCGATAAGTGCACTGGGTTCTTTTACATGCATTACACAACACATGGGGCCAACTGCTTTATGTCCCATCGGAAGAACAAAGCAATGGTTAAAGGGAAGGTACACGTTTGGTAATACTCAAAACAAATATTGAATTAAAAACTGACTTGGTAACGAGCATTGGAGAGCTGTTTATAGTATAAAACATTTTGAGAAAGAGGTAATTTCTCACTAAAATAATAAAAGACTTCTAGCCAGAAGTCTTTTATTCCTATCTTATAACACACAAATTCATCCAACAAGAGTGTTTTTTCTCTCATTATTTTCTCACAACTTCGAAGACTACTTTAGCTCAAATTTTCACAGGCTTGTTATTTTATGCTTATATTGGGATACACAAAGTTAGAAGACTGGTCTTTGACAATTACCAAACGTGTACCTTCCCTTTACGCAAGTGTCTTGCTTTTTAAAGGACACGAGGCAGTTTCCCTTGTGGTTTATTATTTTGGTAATTTAGTACGGTAGAGGTTCACGGAAACGGACTAAAATGAAAATTTAAAAAAATGAATTATGATGTTACTTGGTTAACAGCATCCACAAGCAGGAGAAGCTGTTTGTCAGTCTGCCCAAGACTCTTAATATAGTCTCCCAGCAGTTGGGCTTTCTTCTCATCTGAAGATAACCTCGGTCCCGAATTCCGATTGTCTTCAGTCTCATCCCCATCAGTATTGCACAGGTCTGGGTACAACTCCTCTAGTTTGTCAACTTTGGAATGGGAAAAGAGGTTGACAGATGTTAGTGCCAACAAATGATGATAACAAATGCAGAAGCAACCTTAAAAACACTCTGCTCAAACCCTCAAGAATGGCCTTTGCAGTTTTCTGTCAGCGGGACTTCACAACAATTTTTGGTCTACTGGATTTAAAATGAATATTTCAAATACGCACCTAGTCTGTGGAGTATACTCGAGGGTCGATTGGACTCCGCCGTGCAGCCAACAAAATGGTAAAACACTGCCAGACCTGCCTGTGGGGGAACATGTAAATGTACCTGAATAAATATCATGTCCTACATGTACAACTTGAAAAATTGTTTTACATTTGTGCTAATATTTGTGTAATATTCAATGTCTGAGGAATTCAAACCTAAGTGGTAACTTGTGACTAAGCAAGTCATTGTACCAGAAATTACTCAAAACAAATTTGGAAATAAAAGCCTGTTACTTTACCTTTTTGGTCTCCATGACAAACCGTGCCATCAGACTGGACTTGCCTTCCCCTGGGTCAGCTACAACGATCATGTGGTGGCGCTCTTTATCCACTTCATCGGTTGAATCCTGGGGCGGCAGACCCTTCGCAAAGCTCATCATTTTGTTGATTTCTTTGTCTCGGCCAAAGACCAGTTTGCCCTTTTGCTCCATGTATATATCGTGTCGGTCTTGCTCTATAGAATTTTTGTTTAAAAGGGCCCATAATGTCAGTTGATGAAAGGTTTTGTTGTCTTCAGAGGCAAATTTCAGGAAATACTGCTTAGCAAATTTCTTTGCTTTAAGCAAAGAATGAGTGGGGTACCAGTTACAACAATGTAAACTTGAATGAATTTTGGCTGGAAACCAGTTTCTGTTAAGCAAATTTTGTCTGTGCTTAGCAAGTTTTCTAACTTGCATGCTTTATATAATTGGGCCCAAAATTATTATTAATGGTTTCATTATTTAACAATATTTTAAAAAAGACACTGGTAGTAAAAAAAAACCTGAATTGCGGTCTTACATTTACAACTTTTCAGTTAATACAATAAAAAGGTAGTTACATGTAACACGATTAAAAAGCAGAAAACATTAAAATGCACAAACAACACAAGACCCCAAAAAGTAACAGGGCAAAATACTCAGAATAGCACAAAAACATAAAAATAGCAGAACAGTCCCTAACCAGATCTGGAAAGCATTGTATATGAACAACAGTTAAAAATATTAAAATCAAGGACAGCAAAAATAAACAAACAGTTGAATTAAGATATTTGTTGATGAGGTTTAACAAGTATGGAATAGTGCTCGTCTTGTAGCAGGAAAATTAAAACACCAAAAGAGGAAATCAGCTGAAAAGAGAAACTTTCAGATGCCTGTTTAAGGAATGAAATAAAATGGCCAAAAGCCTACTATATGTTAAACTACCTAGTTGTTCTAGAGTTGGCGCTTTGACGTCACTTTCTGGATACTTGATCTCAATCGCTCTCTTGAAGAACTCAAGCACTTTCTGTCCAAATTCATCTAGACCCTTGAGATTGACCTATCCCCAGAAAGTTGTAAAACTTAAAATCAAATTAAGTTGGATATAACATGTTTGAAAAGTAGCTAAGCATAACAAAATTATGCTTACCATACTAAGGTTACTAGCTAAACTACTGTGTCACATGTACAATAGACCTTATGCACATGACGTCATTTCAATAGGGCGCCCTCACCTAGAGGTCAAAAGGAGGTTGTTCATTGGTCAATACTGTGCGCCGCGCGTACATATCGGTGCGTCTCGATTGTTTTATCAGCGTTTTTCCTCTAAGATGGCGGCTGGATGACGTCAATGCATATGGTCTATTGTGACTGGTATCCTGCTCATTTCTGCTAAGCAGACAATTAAATAAGCAGTGTTTTCTGCTTAAGCAGCTCTATGAAATTGAGCCCAGGGGCGGATTGCAGTAAAACGGTCTTAGTCAACGGTCTTAGCCCAGTCGGTTCTAGCCGGCCATCTGCCTTAGACGGTCTTAGCTTAGTTAGTCATTAAGACTGTTGCAATAAGCTGGTCTTAGATAAGTCGATGAAAAGTAATGCAATACAAACAAATGTCCCTTAATACTTAGCACATCTGCAGCACTGGCGTTACGACATCCTTTTGCTTTGGTTTTTAAACCATTGAATATCAAATCTGTGAGTTGTAATATTTTTACTCTTGGGAACATATATTTACGGTACACTGTATCATCATTATAATGCCTCTAATGGACGTAATCTATTAATAAAATACGGTATCATCGTAGAGCTCTTTGCATCAAACCATCTACAACTAGGACTTACAAATGTAGCGCCCGCATAATAAAAAAACAAAAACAAAGACGGCTTATAGCCAGCTCGGAGCGGGCTTAAGATTTAAGACTGGCTATAGTTATAGACCGCGCTATTGCAACAGGTCTATAATTAAAGACTGTCTGAGCGCCTCGCTTGGTGCAATCCGCCCCTGGTCATGCAGGGTAAAAATATATTTGAAAGCCCTCATCTGCTTACCCTTGACTCGTCATCTATACCGTCAAACTCACATGGATAGATGAAAGTTTGTGCTGGAAATCTCTCTCGTAATTTGACTTTCATCTCCTGTTCAGTAAAAAACATAGTTCACCTTTAAACATGTTAAAAGCTTAAAAAACTATTTTGGCTGCTAGCCTTATCCTGTTTAGCCTCATTTTGATGAGAGTGGCTTAAATCTTCTTGTGTTCAAGCAGCTTTATGAAATTGGGTAGAGAAGCATGCTTACCAGAATAAGGTTACCAGCCAAACTACCATGTCGTGTTTACAATTTCTGACTGGTATCCTGCCCATTTCTGCTAAGCACAAAAATAGTTAATCTTGTGCTTAAAGCCATTGGACCCTTTCGGTAAACAGTGTTGTCCATGGCCCACACTTTGTGTACCACAACTTCTATATCAAATAACAAACCTTTGAAAATTTAGGCTCAATCGGTCGTCGGTGTCGGGAGAAAACAACAGAAAAACCCACCCTTGTTTCCGCGCGTTTCGCCGTGTCATGACATTTAAAGTAAATCCGTTATTATCGATATCGAGAATTTATATTGTTTTGCTGTTTTCTAAAAAAGTAAAATGAAATTGGGTATGAAATTGGGTACAGAAGCATAAATGCTTACCAGAATAAGATTACCAGCCAAACTACCATGTCGTGTTTACAATTTCTGACTGGTATCCTGCTCATTTCTGCTAAGCACAAAATAGTTAATCTTGTTGTGCTTAAGCAGCTTTATGAAAATTGCGCCCAGGTCATTTCAGCAATGTGCCAACTTGATTACCAATTTGGTTTTTAATTATAATGAATCGACATAAAGGGAAAAAATCAATAAATAAATGTTATGAGAAAAGTTGTGACAAAGTTTAAGGTTTTTTTCATCAACATGGTTTAGAAAGAAATGGTTCCAACCACTTTTTTTTAGTTTCTTCCAGGAAATAAAAAAATAGCATTTGTTGTGGTTAAACTTTTCAGACTTAAAGTACACAATATTTTGTTATCTGGAGGGGAACTCCCCCCCCCCCCCCCCCCCGCCTTTCAAATCAACATTGATGTATTTTCTGTTTACCCATATAATTAAATACAATAAAGTCAATACTGCTGTAGTGTCAGTTCAGTTGAGTTCTGTACACAATAAGTTTGTTGTTACATAACAATTCATACACTCATAAAAAGTAGGTTTCATGTCTTGCTCAGAAACAGTTTAAAGGCACTACCACATTATTGGTAATTATCCAAACTAAGCATAAAATAAAAAATCTGTGAAAATTTTGACTCAATTGGTCGTCAAAGTTGCGAAAGAATAAAAAGAAGACAAATTACAGTTGTCACACAAGTCCAGTGTTTTCAGATGCCTTGGAGTTGAGACCCTCAGCTGAGGTCTCGAAATCAATTCAAATATTTGAGTGAGAAATTAGTTCTTTCTCAAAAACTCTGTTACTTCAGAGGGAGCTGCTTCTCACAATGTTTTCATATCAACAGGTCTCATTGCTCCTTAACAAGTAGGTTTTTATGCTAGCAATTATTTTGAGTAATTACCAACAGTGTCCAGTGCCCCTCTATGATCGTGAACATTCTGCAAGTTGGTGCTGAATGGCGTTTTATAACTAGGTCAAATAGCTCCTCCTCACCATACTTTGTAGTGCCAAGAACAAGTCACATCACTTTTGCCAATCAAGCGTTCTCGGTATATGGACCCAAACTCTCGAATAAACTTCCCAATCACATCAGGGACACAACATCCTTCAACACATTCAAGGCACTTCTGAAAGCCCACTTGTTTCAGGAGGCCTACCATCAATGACTTTTTGTATTTCTTCCGTGCCTCAGCGCCTTTGAGCAGATTTTTGATTTAGGCGCTATACAAATTATTTATGATTGATTGATTGATTGATTGATTGAAAGTTCTCCTAACAGAATAGTTTCACTTCTAGCTATCATCATTTACCTTAAGCTGAACCTTTCCGATCTCGGTCTGCTCCACAAAGAACTGTCGCGCCTCGTCTGGGATCTTCTCTAAATATCCTGAGGGATCCCTCAGGAAGTAGACTGAGTTTGGGTTGAGGGATCGGTACCCACCAACCAGGACCTCCATGTGGGTGATTGAGGTGTACGGTACCCACTGGTACTCCTCTGCTATGTCGGGGGGGACGTCGCTTTGCCCTGGCATCCACCCGTATCTAGTGTTAAGGTCAAAAACAATTTTTTTTTCTTGGAGTCATGTGAGCATCTGCAAATTTTTCCAAAAAACAACTGCTATGTCACCCTGCCACCTTGCAAATCAAAATTTGATGTAATGAAATTTGTGCATTTTATTACTCCTGCCTCATTTATAGAAAATTTAGGCAAAATTTGGGCACTATTGCCTTGGACCACTTTAAGGGAAAATGATGTTCAAATGACGTGATTATAGCTTTACCTTTCTCCGAGCATGTTGAGGAAGAATCCTTGGCCATCTGCATCACCATGGCAACGATCTATTTCCTGTAAACAGGTAGTGAGGACAGTTCGGGTGGTCGAGTCCTTGGGTACACCCCATCTCAGGTCACACTCGATCAGATGAAGGTGGCGTGACTCGCAAAACTCACGCAGCTCTGGAAAAACCTGCATGATCGATAATAAAGTAGAGTATCCATTCAGTGACACTCATCTATCCGGGGGAAAATTTCATGGCTCTGCTTACCATAAGCAATGAATTGGCGCTTGCGGAAGCAGGGAATTCTGCGCCTACAATGTACGTCAAGCGTATTTCACTGGTTATACGGGAAATGTTAAATGAGTGCGTGCATACTCCATGTTACTAGGCATTCTACTCATAAACAACTTTGTAAGTAAAGAATGGTGATCGTAAGCGCAGAGTTTGGCGGTAAGCAGAGCCATGAAATTGGGCCAAGAGCTCAAGTCTAATGCTCTTCAAACGACAAACCGAGAGAAGAAAAACCTCACCTTTTTCACCAGTACTTCTCTCTCATTCTGAAAATCATGGAATGTCGATGAAACAAAGAGACGAATGACTCTCCAACCTGAAGAGGTAGTACCTGTTGATGGATAAACTATACTTCCTTGCGCCTCCTGACACTGTTGCTCTATCTCCTCACAACTTCCCTTTGAGATGACTTCTGGATCTTCCCCATCCTTGTCCCAAATTATTTTGGCTAAAAGACAAACAAAAAAGGTAAATTGATTTGGTCGATAATCAGAAATTATTGGTTTACTCTCTAAAGGAAGATTTTCTCAATCAGTTATTGTTATTAAAAGACAATAAGATGAAAGGAAATCTTATTGTTTGCTAAATATTCTTTACAAAAGTAGTTTATAAATTCACAAAAGAAAGAAAACTTTCAGAAAAGTTCAGAATGGGAGACTTTTGGGACGCTTGGTGGCAGCAGACTTACCAGGTAAAATCCATTATTCTTGGCCATGTGTGCACGCTAAAAACTATGTAAACAATGGAATTTACCTGGTAAGTCTCCCATTAATCAGATTTGTTGTTCTTACAAATGCAAATATTTTAGCCAATATGTTTGCGATTTGTACATCTCAAATCACATTTTATTTATCTTTATAAAAATGTACAAACTGTGATTTCAACATTCACAGCGGCCAAGGTATACTTTTGAGGGTCCCTTGGTGTTATTACCAAAACGATATGATAATTAGTAATAACGATCAAAACGACAATATTACCAATTTTATCCTTTCCTGGTTGAACCATCTCTGTCTCGTTCCCAGCGTTTTTGGTATCTGTTGGTTCCTTTACGCTTGAACTCACCACCTTCTTCCCAGGGTCTTTCTTTCCATTCACACCATCAATGCATCCAGGAAGGTCTGAAGGAGTCATCATTGCCCCATGAGATACTCTTGAGATTTTCTCTTCTCCATGATCGGGTTTCACCGCATCATCCTTGGAATCCGTCTCCTTTTTCTCATTTTCATTATTCTTCTCTTTCGGTCTTTCTGCCATTTTGTTGGTTACAAGAGGGTTTGTTTCTGTTGACTTAATCTGGGGAAATTCTTGTTCCTGTGGGATAACAGAAAAATAATGACATCAAATGTTAAGAAAGTAAACTGAAAGTTTCTTTGACTACGTTGCCTGAACTGAGTGTAACAGGCTCAAGGGCCAAATTTGATGGCTCCGCTTATCCATAAAATTTTGAGCTTACCAACACCATTATACCAGCGGCTAATTCCATAAAGCTGTTAGCAAAAAAAAAAAGCAACAAGTTTTTTAGCCAAGCAAAAAATGAGGCACCACAGTCACAGCAATGTAAACTCAATGGAATGTTGTCTGGTAACCTGTTTTTGCTAAGTATTATTTTGAGAACTATGAGATTTGTTCCTCTTTTGTCTCAGACGATAGTGGAATGAGCTTTACCTAGCCCAGGTTGGACTCCTCCGTTGCAGGCAACTGGCTGACGTCCTACCAGGGCTAAGCTTTACCATACCTTAGATGCAGGCACCACTGCCAGCAGTGTGCATGGCTCTGTCTTCTTCCTGCTTGTGCGTCCAAGAATGGTCCCCATGATATAACTACAACAAGGTTATCTCATCTGAAAGGATACGCTGTACTTTAACCCTGTTATCCACCGAAACTGCAACCTGTCCTTACTCTTATCTGCAACCAAGAGGAAAGATTGCACTAGAGGAAATGCCATGGATAAATCAACAACAGTTGAGATTCTGAAAGTGTTCAACAATGCATATGATTGAATGGAGAGTCAGTCAAGGCCGACATTAAGCAAAGTACAATGCATGCAACTGTTAGTTTGCTGTACACAAGAAAAACAAACAAAATTTTCATTAACATTCACAATGTATGTGTGGGTGTATAAAAAACAAACGGATTGACTAAACCATCATCGAATGCCATATTTTATGGCAAACAATGGCAAAGTGGACGCGTGGAGCACAAACTCTTCTCAGCTGATGATAGCCTTTGCACGCGAGCACATTTCATAAAATATGGCGGTCGATGGGGCTTTTAGTGCAAGCCATATATAGACCTTGTTTACAAAAGAGCCACACAGCATGGTCAGGCACAGAATTTGTACACAGCTAAATTTCTTTTGCAACGGGGAAAACAAAAGCCCAGTGCACTGTCTGATTCAATTCCTTATATTAATATAAAGGCCCTGCTGAAATATGTAAACGGTCACCCTTTTTATGTTTTAAAACAACCCTTCTTTGTTTTAAAAGTATCCATTTTCTAACAAAACAAAGGCTCTCTCGTAATTTAGCCAACCCTTCTACATCTACATCTATATGTGGGTTCTCATCAAAGCCTGTTCAGCGGCATTGAGAACCCTTGTTGGGTTGTTACTACAACCAACGATGGCTCTCGCATGTTTATGAATGACAGTCATGCCAGTCTTCCCTTAGATAAAAATAGCCCAAATTATAACATAAACCTTTTTCTGCAATGTCACAGCCCCCAAGCGTTTAACATTAAAAATGCAAAGTAAAAACAGGCAGGCCTACAGTCTGTAAAAATTGCTACACAAAATTGTAAAATAGTAGGGAATGTTGTTTATTTGGAGCAGAAGTGTTGTAATTGTTTTATCAGTAAAAGGCAGTGGACACTATTGGTAATTACTCAAAAAAACTATTAACATACAACCTTACTTGGTAACAAGTAATGGGGAGAGGTTGATAGTACAAAACATTGTGAGAAACGGCTCCCTTTCTTTGAAGTGATGCAGTTTTCGAGAAAGAAGTAATTTTCCACGAATTTGACTTCGAGACCTCAAGTTCAGAATTTGAGGTTTTTGAAATCAAGCATCTAAAAGCGCAAAACTTCGTGTGACAAGGTTTTTTCTTCTTCCATTATTATCTCGCAACGTCGACGACCAATTGAGCTCAAATACCACAGGTTTTTTATTTTGTGCATCTGTTGAGATACACCAAGTTAAGTGAGAAGACTGTATCCCCACTTGTGTGTCCAAGGCTGGCTAGGATTCAGCTAACCTTGGCCACACAAGTGGGGCTAAGATAAGAAGACTGGTCTTTGACAATTACCTATAGTGTCCAGTGCCTTTAAAAAGATTTGGCCAGCCATAAGTCAACCAGTCAGTACCACACAAGGGCGGTTTGTTTATAAATCAACAAAGAATAATGATTAGTGGAAAGATTATCAGCTAGACTATTTATGACATTGACTAGCCCACCTTGTTGAGCTGTTAATGGCTCCGCTTTTAACATCAGTCTCATCACTGTGTAGTAATGGTGACACTGACAGTGATGAGACCGATGTTAAAAGCAGAGCCATTAACAGCTCAACAAGGTGGGCTAGACAATGACGAACCAACCCCCACATACATGCGCACAGGCAATGTTAACAGGAGGTTGTATGAAAATCTGATGAAAGAGGCCAGCAAAGGCCTACAATCAGAAGAGGACCTGTAAGTACCTGTAAGTGTAATAGTAGTAATCAGTGTCAAACTCGAAATTAACAACAACAATATTCTTTATCCCCGATACAAAATTAACATCTATTATTATTAATATCGTTGCGGTACCCGCTGCCAAAACATAGGGTTCGAACTGCCTCTAGCTGCCGGACAACCTCGGTAGTCTAGTTGGTTAGACACTGCTCTAGAATTGCAAGTGTCGTGGGTTCGAATCCCACCCGAGTAACATGCCTGTGATATTTTTTCACAGGACTCGAGAAAGTACTGAGTATGCCGTGCTTACACACATCGGTGTATGGGTAAAAACCAAAAATAAATAACAAATAAAACATCGAACAATACCAGAGTCCGAGACAAATCCGCTTTTCTTGTCATTGTATCCTATTCCTAGCAGGTATTAAGTTGTTCCGTATATAAACATTGAGCGGTTTGTTTGCATTGCTGCCCCGTGTTGTTCTAAGTAGGAAAGTGTATAATGTTCAAAGCGAAAAATGAAAGACGGGCATGAAAACTTTCCTCCACTCACCGCGTACGTCGTGTCGTAAGCTAGCTAGCCGATGTGAATTTGGGTCGGTTTATCGTTTGACGTTCGACATTCGAATGTCAAACAAGAACCAGTTACTCGTTGGGCATTCAGCATGCATATGCCTACTTGTGCACACATCGAAATGGGAGGCCTGACACCACTATCTATAGTCTTGAAATTCAAGTCGGTAGATGTTGTGCAGTCTTATTCGCCGCCCGCCGCTCAGCTACTTTTCTTTTGAGGGGCCGCTTTACGGGGCGTTTTTTTTTTTAAGAAATCAACGGTTTTGTTCTTCAGGATTTACCACGCTATGGCAACAGACTGAATAAGATTATAACCAAATTAACCATAGAGCAAGGACTGGTCCTTGCTCTATGAATTAACGATTAGCTGACGAAGGTTTATGACTTTTTTTTACCGAAACTTGATACTCTTTTAAAAATAAAAACAATCTTTGTGCCCGTTAATAGTAAAAAAATAAAAAAAAACATACGTGGTGATTATCGGTAATTTTGGTTTATTTTGGGAAACGACAGACTGCAATGAAAAAGTTGAAATCTTGTTCAGAATTTTAAAAATTATATCCAAGGAAAGTGAAAAAAACTAAATAAACCACTGGTTGAAAGACTACTATGTGATGAATATTCATTTTCCGTCTCAGATATACGGCGATGCCATTGGATAAAAAAACCTAAACATTTTGACGTCAACAAAAGCGGTGACACCACCCCGCCACCACCGATCTAGGATTCGGCAGTGCGCATGCGCGGGTTGAGCAGCGCCATTTTACAACTAAGAGGATATGACTTGGTGACGTTGTTCTTAATTTCACCAAAAAAAGGTAAATCTTTTTTGTTTTAATTTCTTCCTGTCGAAATGCATTTCCGTAAAACCGCTGGTATTTCGCGCATGGTAATCTTTGGTTATTTAGCACTTAAAATACATGTACAAAATCCGCTCAATTTCCTTCTGACTCCAGTCCGTGCCGAATGAAAACACACTGACACTGTCATGAATGCGTGTTCTGGGGTGGACTTCACAAAGGTAGTCCTAACTTAGGACTAGTCCTAGGCAATGCTAAGAGATAGGACTGGTCCTAAGTTAGGACCAGTAACTCATCCTTACTTGGGACTGGTCCTATCTCTTAGCATTGCATAGGACTAGTCCTAAGCTTTAGGACTACCTTTGTGAAATCCACCCCCTGTTCACTGTGTGCCACTCACTGTCACTGGTGGTGCCACAACACAGTTAGTTAGCAGTAGTTTACAGGCAGGACCCGCTTAACCGCATGGTATTCAGTAAATAGCGACGACAAAGAGTAAGTGGGAGCTATAATAATACGATACTCAAAATTAAAATCCCATATTCCAAATCTATTTAAATCATTAAAAAATGATTAATATTATTGATTTTCATGTTCCTGCTTATCTGAATAAATAATTAGTTTTTTAAATAATCATTTCTATCTACTACTCCATGCCAGGAGGTGAAATCGTTTTTTGAATAGAAACACGCTTTTATGCGGATATCCTTTCCGCCATTTGTGTCACCAACCGTAGCGGGCACATTGGCCTGAAGAGCACATTCCCTCCAAAATGTGTCGCTTGTCTTGGTGTATCTCTATGAAATATTTTGCAAGCAAAAACATTGTATGCCCAATGGTTGTATTATCTGCCATCTTGCATCTGGCGATTATCGAGTCTCGTCTATCAATCTCGCATTATGTTTTTCATTCAAGAATATTGGGTTTTTCCATTTTTGTTAACGATCTGATCCATGCTGTTCACGCACAGAATGGTTATGTCCAACTCTGTCGTGGCTCAGCGGGTCATCAATTATTTGGGTTGGGATTATTCCACTCATAGAGGGCGTTCTGAGTGGTGATCGGTGATCTCTGTGACGCGGCGCCAATATAGAGGGGGTTTCGCGATAGTTGAGTGTTGGTGAACAACAATTTGCACCAATACCAGATTATGCACATTATCGATATCGCTCAGCATGTCTGGTCTGTTTAAAAAAAATTACTTGTCTTAATACAGTTGATGATCGTGTGTACCATACAGCCGTCAAAAGTGTCTGATGGGTCAAGTTGTATGACCTGTGAATCGTCAAGTATGAATTGTTTGAACTCCCATTCTTACTCGTGATCATGTGCATCGTTAAACGTCATTATAACATCTGTTATTGTGGTTGATAAATAGGGCCTACTGACTCTCTTGTTCGTTACAGAAAATGATATGAATCATATCTAGCCCTTTTAATGGAAGTTCTTATACTTTATTTGCAGATGTGGTTGAACTACTAAGATGCATTAAAGATGTTTCAAGACTCAAGGTCAGATCTGCACATCAAGCTTGCAAGAAGAAGATTGGAATCAGGTCAGTGCAGATCACATCCAGAAATGGATCCAATTGTATCAATAAAACATTCACTGTTGCTTCAGTAAATTCCAGTAATGATTAATGTAAAATTACAAATTCCTATGTTATGACAATCAGGGACAAAATGTTGTAAATGGTTCTGCAGAACTCATGCAGCATCAACTTGTAAGTCCACTCAGGATGAATGGCCTGTTTTTATTGTTTATGTATAATCCACATTATATTTTTCGAATGGACCATGCAATACTACATATAAAAAAGTATCAACAAATCATTGAGGTCTTTAGAAATCTACACTTATTATTGGTATATCCAAATCATTTAATTTACTTCACACAATGGCTTTTGTGGAAATAGTTTTGTGAAATAAACTCTGAATTGTAGATTCAATTAACTACAAATGTACTTGCCTTCAGCTCGTACATTCCATAAACAATTAGTCATTTATACACTTTCTTATCCACTCTCCTAAAAGTATATATGCACAGTCTGCTGCTCATCTCAGAACTATAAGGTCGCTAATGGCTTTTTCATATTTCTCATGATCAAAAGATCATTAGGTGAAAAATGCATACAATTTTGAAAAAGTAGATAAAAATCAACAAACTAAAATTTTACTTTGAAATGATATTTTCTAGTTGCCAAACAATTTTGAAAAACGCTATTGATCAATAAACCCCATTTACTAGAAGCTCAACAATACTGGCTTAAACTGGTGATGTGGTTCTGTTTGGGGCCAAGCTTTGGGTGGAGAATCTTGGTGAGATGTCTGGCCTTGTTGTAGATTGTTAAAACCCTGGGCGCCATGATGGGATGGAGGGGAATATCGGGATTGTCAACGTGGGTTGACTGAAGAAACAAGGGCAGGTGGATGCAGAGGTCTTTTGATGGCAGTACCTGGGTGAGCTGATGGCCGTAGACTGATGGAGAGATTTGAGCTTGTTGCTGATCTTGCATTCAATGGCCAAGATGGGGTTTTTTGGTAGGCGTCTGTAAGTGTCAGTCGACAGAATTTTAGTCACCTTGTGGTCATACTTAGTGGTAGATAGGTCCACAGTGGTGTGTCGGCTGGCATGAAGTGGATGGATTGGTCTTTAGGTAGGGCTTAGATGGCAGCATTCTACTGCTTGCTTTTGAATGATCTTGGTAGGTTGGTGTTCTTGAGGATTAGCAGGATCTGGATACGGACTTGAGTTAGGTTTAGGCTAGTTAGGCTAGAGTTAGGTTGAGTTAAGGTTAGGGTTTGTGGTCGAGTCCACATCTGACTTATAACCTCAAGGAGACTGCGATTCTGTCGACCAACACTTACATACATTTACCAAGAAACTCCATTCTGGCCATCGAACACAAGATCAGCAACAAGCTCCGATCTCTTCATCAATCTAAGACCATCAGCTCACCCAGGTACTGCCATGAAAAGACTTCTGCATCCCCTTGCCCTCATTTCTTCGGTCAACCCATGTTGACAATCCCGATATTCCCCTCCATCCCATCGTGGCGCCCAGGGTTTCAACAATCTACAACAAGGCCAGACATCTCACCAGATTCTCCACCCACTACTTGGCCTCAAACAGAACCACATCACCAGTTTAAGCCAGTTCGTCAACATCATAAATGACATTCACCTCGGTCAAACCGACATTCTTGAGAGTTTTGACAAAGTCTCTCTCTTCACCAACATACCTTAGAAAGAAACATGTCTCATCTCAAATAATTAATGCCTTCAAGTTAATCCCTCCATGACAGACCCCACAAGCCTCACTATTCAACAAGTCATCTTTTTTCTCATTACCTGCGTATTTTCACCAAGCTTCTAATTGAGGGACTAGTTTTATGATATACAAGTTTCTAGTAGGCTTCATTATGGTCTTCCTTGCACACACTTAAATACCTCAATGATTTTGGACACTATTTTATCTGTAGTAATTGCATTGTTCATTCTAAAAACATGATATGAATTATTTGTAACCAATAAAAATAGGGCATTCATCTTGAATGGACTTTTCACAGGACTCAGGAAAGTACTGAGTAAACAGTGTTAACACACATTGGTGTAAGGGTTAAACCACAATTGTCAATCTTTATCCTGGATGCAAATTTAACATCTTTTAAAATAGGAATCGTAGTTTTACATCAATCATTACTAAGTTTTACCAAAGCAACAGCTGTCACTGCAGTGCTCAGAACTATAATACAGTCTTTATTGCAATTTGTATGGGTCTCATAAAAATGCTTTGCATATTGTTTAGCTCCTGGTAATTGTATATGAAACAAATTAAACAAATTTGATTTCGCAATAATAAGTGTAGATTACACATGCATGCATATTTTAAGTAATTTTACGAAGGGCCTCAAATCCTCGGCAGCCAAAAATGTATGTTTGGAGAAATCATGTTTAAATATTAAAAGTTAATTTTGAAATAACTGGCTAGTATGTACATGTAGACTTTTCACGGTTAAATTTTTTGAAATTTTACACTGACAGCTATCTGGTCCTGTTACCGTAAACGTTAATATTCCAAAGTAATTTTTATTATCTTGTTGATTCGTTACATAATTACATAATTGGTATTAACAAAACTTGTATAAGATCACAGATTTACATCAAACTTACTAGATCTAATGATGATTGACACTGACAGTAGAAAACATTACATGAAATGTTTCTGTCTGAAATGTCATATTTTATGAGAAATTTATAAAGCTAATTTCCCGTTTTGAGTTTGTTGTACAGTGAGCGAAAAATGTGTTATATCAGTTTTTCACACGTTTCTCATGACCCAGGTGGTCTTTAACCTGTAGGGCCTTTAGTTTTTTTGTTTTTTTTTTGTAAATGGTGGATTACACAAAGTGCTATACACTGCCAGGAGTGCCATTAACTGTTTTGTTAGCAAAAGTCAATAATGTAATGTTGCTTTAAACATACCTTTTACAGAGTATATTTGTGTAGTGTGATGAATTGGTTAGAGGGCTAATTATTAAGTTGTTTGCTGTTTGCTTGTGGGACAGCTGTGTATTTGACCATGGTGCCTCTGTAATTTTCCTGAATGAGAAAGAGAGTTTTATAAAGAGGCACTGGACACTATTGGTCAGTACTCAAAATAATGTTTAGCATACAAAAACCTTGGTAACCAGCAATGGAGAGCTGTTGATAGTATGAAACATTGTGAGAAACGGCTCCCCCCTGAAGTAACATATAGTTTGTTTAGAAAGAGGTGATTTCTCATTCAAACAATAAAATACTTCAGCTTATTTATATAAGCCTTTTATTATGCATCTAAAAGCACACACATTTATGCAACAAGGGTGTTCTTCGTTCAGTATTCTCTTGCAATTGCGATGACCAATTGAGTCCAAAGTTTTTTGATGTGTGTGTTTGGATACACCAATTGAGAATACTGGTCTTTGTCGTTTAACAAACATGTCCAGTACCTTGCAATATTTGCAGTACTGAAGTGAATATTAAACATTTATTCAACTAGCACATTCTGTTTCAACTTTGATCTTGCATTGCATCTCTATTGCTGTTCGCTATTTTTTAATTTCAGTTTAAGTTTTACTTTGTTTAAATTTTATCCATCATGAAGTGTGATTGCAGAAAAAAAATCACATTTACGTTTTATATTATATGTGGCCTGGGCGACTTGTGTGACTAGGGTCGTTGTCACGACTATTGATTGCTAAGACGAGTCGGGACAACCGCTATTCAACTACTAGGTTAACCATGCTGCCTTGAATATCACTAGAAATAGTCGCAACTTCCCTGCTTCGTTAAAAACCAATTGTGTTGGTCACAACCATTCATGACCACAGAATTTACTTACACGTATGAAACACAATCAGATATCAGTGACACAGTCTATCAATCCTTTCAGCAGTAATTTTACTATAATGCGCCTGCTGCAAAAAAAAATGCTGACTTGCATCTTGGAAATTAAAAATTACTCGCAACTACATGTAGTTTAAAATTGAAACTGTTTGTGGTGTGACTAGTCAAGTAGTAAATTTCACTAGTCGTCCAGGCTTACCCCTGTTGTTAATACCTATAGATACTATGTTAATATGTTGCATTTTTAAAGTTTAATTTCTACATGGTTACTGGTATTACTATTTAAAAAAGCTTTTGATAAGGCACTGGACACTATTGGTAATTACTCAAAATAGTTGTTGGCATAAACTTTACTTGGTAAACACACTTGAAATTGAACTAAATTTTGCTTGAGTCTTGTTGTGGCGGCATCTGTTACTCTTGTAAAAAAACCTCCAAAAGGAATAATTGTTTAGAAATGTTTTGCATGATTTTGGCAGTTTCTCAGCAAACCTGAACTCCATCCCATTTTGTTCTGTCACTTTTTCAAACTTGAATAATTAAGTGATATCAACTTTTGAGACTCAATTTTCACAGCATTACCTTGAAGGACCTACATGTAGCTTGGGGTGTGTTCTGTTACTCTCAATGAACTGTTGTTGACTTTTCAGCAAAGTATAATTGACTTTTCCTGAAATTTATGTCATGTCCCACTTGTGTGCTCTCCCTCTCTTTCAGAGGTAGGTAGTCTATGTGCAGGAAAAACCATCATCCTAACTTTCAGCACAAACACACAATATTTGTAGCCAATGGAGATACTGGCCGTGGGAGATAGAGAAAGACTTTAGGCCTGAAGCCTTTTTCAGTTGAAGCCCAATTGATCAAATGAGCCAATATTTTCACAGAATTGTTACTTTGTGCATGTTGGGATACACCAAGTGAGCTACTGGTCTTTGACAAATACCAAACGTGTTGAGTGCCTTTAAGTAAAATAGGGAACAAATAGAGAAACCTAAAACAACATGTCATTTCTCTCAGTGGCCTTTAAACCACCAATCACATGAAATGCCTTCTACAAATTGTATTTCTTATGAGGGTGAACCGATATCACACAACACAAAAAATGTCTGTTTGAAAATTTGTTTTTCATTGGTACTTGAGCCGTCACTCAAATCATAGAAATTAAATTTGTTGTCATGATTGGTAATAATTTTTTTTTTTAAATTTGCAAGTCGCCAGACACACGAGGCCTAAAGTCCACTTCAAGGTGTGAGCTACAATTTTCTTTTTCAGAGGCAGTTGCCACCTACTCCTATGGCTGAAACAGGGTTACCCCTTTTAAATTCCATACGGATGTAGGCTTGATCATCAGTCTGAAGCCTGGCCGGTAGAGCAGAAAGCACTACGTCCCCAATTTTACGTAGCAATAAAGACATTTGTAAAGCGCATAATAATGCAAAAAACTCTCTAAGTGCATAGCTAGAACAATAAAGTGTTTGTCTGATTCTTCTACATGTATCACATTAGATATCAATATGCTTCCAAACAAAAAGTATTAATAATTAAAAGTATACATTATTCCCATTTTTGCTTGTGATTTATGTATCTAGTAACTTTAAATGAATGTGTCATACAATGTAGTTACAATTCAGCTGTAATGTTGTGAAAACTTAACCTTTTTATCTATTGATCTATCTATCTATCTTTCTTTCTTTCTTTTTTTGAACCTGTTGATCAATGGAGCCGAACAGCCAGCCACAGCGCTTTTCTCGATATAGATAATAGTTTAAAACTGACATTGGCTCTAACGCACACGCTTAACTGGAAGTAAAGGTCAAATGGGGTCACACTCTGTGTAGCTTTTGTTTAAAAGTATGCAAAGCCCATGCAATGATTTATAGATTGTACAAACCCATTGTGTGGTTTATGTGTTATGTTTTTTTAGTTTTTTTAGATTAAACTTTTAATTAATGTATTGCAGTACATAATGTAGGATTTAAATTGACCAAGACATGGGGACAAAAAATCACCCAAAATATTCAACATGGTGTTGGAAGTGGTTTTCAAGAACACTTTACTGGATGAGAAGGAAAGGGGTACATTATCGATGGAGCTACATGTATGCTTTGCAGATGATGTAGCTCTATCACCTCTTACGCTAATGACTAAGTGCAAATAAATGAAGTAAACAGCAAAAATAAAGACAATGATTGGAAGATGCACAAGGAAAAGTTCATGACCAACTTCAGATACAGATGACTCAATAATGGTGGAGGACCAAGAGATCACCAGGGTCAATGAATATAAATATCTGTTTTCGGGTACCCATATACCCGGTTAACTGCTACGGGCTTACAGTGGACTGTAAATTGTTCTGGATGGCGGACTCCAAGAGTGGATAATGGAACGAAGACCTGTGTGGATAATGCTAATTGCGTGCACGCTTCCAGTGTACAGTGTGGGCAAGGGTGCTATCTGCATTTCTGGTGACTTAAACATCGTGAAGGAGATGGTATTGTTCTCCTTTAGTCCCATGGTCAATTTGATGATTACATGCTGGTTGTTCAGGTGTTGGAGGAACTGATGATCAAGTGTTATCTTGACAAAACTGACATGAATGTCAACTTTAGTTGGTGATATTGTGCGGCCAATTGGGTGGAGGATCCGTGTTGTAGGTTTGTGAACCCCTGGACACCACTATGTCGTAGAGGGGAACATCAAGGTTGTGTACCACTATCTTTGGTTGACTGAGGAAACGAGGGCAGGGGATTCAGAGAGCTTGAATGCAAATTAAAATTATGCTAAACAAAAGGAGAGACTAGAGCTGCTATGTGATCTTGCATTCAATATCCGGAGTGGGGTTTCTTGTAGGTGTCTGTCCCTAACACAATTCTAACCCTATAGAGCTACCCGGGAGTTCTATAACCCTTACCCTTAATGTTAACCTAACCCCTCACTCATGACAACACTTACAGACACCAACGACTAGGCCTACAACCGACCCTTACAGACACTAACCTTCACTTAGACACCAACTGGCACTTACAGATACCAGATACCTACCAAAGAAACCCCATTCCAGATATTAAATGAAAGATCACATACCAGTTCCGGTCTCAAGTCTAGTGTTCGGTGCAGCGCGATGTGGCAGCTTTCCTGCAAATGTCTCTGTCTTCTCTGTTTTCGTACCACATTGGTTGTCTACTGCATGTCATTTTCAAGGTATTTGAAGTTTGATTTACCTGGAGAGTTGTGACATCCCTTGTATGGACAGGCCGGTCATTGATGTTGCAAGGTTGTAAGCAATCACTGTTCTTCAACAAAAGAACTGGGTACAGATGCTGTGTTGATGCCAAGATCAGGAGAGCATACCACTCTGACAAATTCTGCAGTGCCAATTCCAAGGACATTGTGCATCCTCTGACAAATTCTGCAGTGCCAATTCCAAGGACATTGTGCATCCTCTGACAAATTCTGCAGTGCCAATTCCAAGGACATTGTGCATACTATTCTGACAAATTCTTCAGTGCCAATCCCAAGGACATTGTGCATACTACTATGACAGATTCTCCAGTGCCAATCCCAAAGACATACTGCATACTACTCCTACAAATTATCCAGTGCCAATCCCAAGGACATTGTGCATACCTCTCAGACAAAGTCTCCAGTGCCAGTCCCAAGGAAATGGTGCATTCTGAGACAAATTCTCCAGTGCCAATCCAAGGACATTGTGCATGTACGTCTCTGACAAACTCTCCAGTGCCAATCCTAAGGACATTGTGCATACAGTACGTCTCTGACAAATTCTCCAGTGCCAATCCAAGGACATTGTGCTTTACGTCTCTGACAAACTCTCCAGTGCCTATCCTAAGGACATTGTGCATACGTCTCTGACAAACTCTTCAGTGCCAAGCCCAAGGACATTGTACACACTACTTTGACAAATTCTCGAGTGCCTATCCCAAGGACATTGTGCATACGTCTCTGACAAATTCTCCAGTGCCAATCGCAAGGACATTGTGCATACAGTATACGTCTCTGACAAATTTTCCAGTGCCAATCCCAAGGACATTGTGCACAGTGCATACGTCTCTGACAAACTCTCCAGTGCCTATCCTAAGGACATTGTGCTTACGTAAATTCTCCAGTGCCAATCCCAAGGACATTGTGCATACGTCTCTGACAAATTCTCCAGTGCCAATCGCAAGGACATTGTGCATACGTCTCTGACAAATTCTCCAGTGCCAATCGCAAGGACATTGTGCATACAGTATACGTCTCTGACAAATTTTCCAGTGCCAATCCCAAGGACATTGTGCACAGTGCATACGTCTCTGACAAACTCTCCAGTGCCTATCCTAAGGACATTGTGCTTACGTAAATTCTCCAGTGCCAATCCCAAGGACATTGTGCATACGTCTCTGACAAATTCTCCAGTGCCAATCGCAAGGACATTGTGCATACAGTATACGTCTCTGACAAATTCTCCAGTGCCAATCCCAAGGACATTGTGCATACGTCTCTGACAAACTCTCCAGTGCCTATCCTAAGGACATTGTGCTTACGCAAATTCTCCAGTGCCAATCCCAAGGACATTGTGCATACGTCTCTGACAAATTCTCCAGTGCCAATCGCAAGGACATTGTGCATACAGTATACGTCTCTGACAAATTCTCCAGTGCCAATCCCAAGGACATTGTGCATACGTCTCTGACAAACTCTCCAGTGCCTATCCTAAGGACATTGTGCTTACGCAAATTCTCCAGTGCCAATCCCAAGGGCATTGTGCATACGTCTCTGACGAACTCTCCAGTGCCAAGCCCAAGAACATTGTACACACTACTTTGACAAATTCTCCAGTGCCAATCCCAAGGACATTGTAAACCACAAATATGGTCTATTGACTAACTGTTGAAGAACTCACTGGAGACATTCTACTTTTAAAACTTAACATGGCAAACAAAGATGCCAAAAAGAAGGCCTTTTTTGACCAATATTGATGGAGGATACTGGATGAAGGTTCGAAAATCCAGAGAGAAAGATGGAAGAAACATATCAAAGAAAGCCGAGCACGCCCGACCTGATGAAGATGATGAATATCTGTATAAACTGGAAAGCTAACGTCATGAAATAATAGTTACGTGTAATAATTAGCTTAAACTAATTAGTTAATTTTCTTATTTATATTGACATAAAATATATCTTGATGGGAACCTTATTAATTACTAATAATTAGCTTACAAAGGTAATTGCATATCAAAGCACTGGATGCATATCAATACATGTATGTTATAAATATATTGACAAAATAGGGACACTGCCAATATAGGGCTAGATAGCTCAGTTGGTAGAGCGCCGGCACGTTAATCCGGAGGTCGTTGGTTCGAATCCCACTCTAGTCAATTCTTTGTTCAACCCCAAAAATCATGTTATAAATCTTGTCTGAAGTATGATCCCATGTGACCTTTACTTCTGGCTGAAACCGGGAGTTCAAATTTTCATAATTCAAAAGTTCATATCTCATGAACCAAACTAAATTCACCTTGAAGGGTGTAAGACAAGCTCTTTGGGGAACGTTTAATCATTGCAAGCACATTAAAACTGGAATTGTGAAATGCGCGCTATAAGAGTTTTATTATTAATTTTATTTATTTAATATTACAAAAATCTGTACAGCCATAAAAGTCCCAAATTGAAGCACCAAATTGTTGTATTGAATAGGTTCACTGCGCTCCTTTTCCATTTCCTCTTCTACTTCCCCTTCTCTCTTTTCAAGGAGCACCTTGCCAGTTTAGTTTTAGCTTTTGTTTAGTGTACATATTAGGAGGCGCCTGGACCCCGGAATGGTCGACACTTCATTGATGTCAGTTGGAGTATATATACACACAGATCTCCTGCTGGCGGGAAAGGCGTATCCCCACACTGCGGTATGGGTACTGGCCGGGTGTTCTTACATTGCTCTTTCTGTTGTGTTCCTCAACCCTCTTGTTTAGGTTATATTTTGTCCATACTATTCCAACAAAGATTGCCACATAGGACAGTACCATTTGTGGACTACGTGGTTTTACAATAAACATTTGTAAAGATTTTAGTAGTACTGCTGGTTTATAGTGGGAATAATGTTTGAGGTTAGTGTAAAACAAGGTTGAAACAGACATGTAAAACATCCAATATACACATTTTTGTAAATTAAGATAAATGTCAGTAGATTTAAAGATGTTTAAGTTTCCAGTGAAGCCCACAGTGTTTAAAATAGCCAGTTTTAGAAATTGCTGGAACTGCATGTTTCATGAAAGCAGATTGTTACATTTAGGAGTAATGGACTTCCCCTGGTAAAACTGAGTAACTACGGTAAAATAAAAGAGTTGTACTGGTTAGTAATATGCTTCTTGGAAGAAAATAATTTTGTAGGTTCATTATACAAATAGCTATTACATGTGTATTGGCAATATGTTTCTTTTGCGTTAAATTCAATATAGATTCCCAAATATTTAATACCGTTTACCTGAGTTAGGAGAATGGACGAGGAAGTGTAGTTTCGCCGGATAGAATGTATGGGCCGAAGGCGAGTAGAATGCGATAACGAATTTACATTAGGAAGAGTCTATTTTTCTGACTTTTGTCATTGATTATAACAGTTTCAATTAAATGGTTTTCTCAATAATAAGTGTACATTCATAAGATTACTGATATGCAAAGATATTCATATGCTAAACTACTGGTCAGCATTCATTTGGTGTACTCTTCTAAAGAGATCAACATGCGGACCAAGAGTGGCCATCAGCAAAGCTCGATACTGCAGAGTCTGTTGCACATTCAAACACATGTACCGTCTCTTTCAACTCCGGAGAACTTGCATCTACATCAAAAGACAGCCATCATCGCACATTATGTTACCATGGTTATTCCAAAGTAAATTTATCTTGCTATTGATTTGATTGTTTTACATAGCTTTCACAGATTATGTATAATTTATGTTATATTGTGACAACTTTTTTAATTGTAAAAAGGCACTGGACACATTTGGTAATTTTCAAAGACCAGTTTTCGCACTTGGTGTATCCCAAAATACAAGTTTGCATATAATAACAATCAGTGAAAATTTGCGCTCAATTGGTCATCGAAGCTGCAAAAGAATAATGGAGCCATTCCCCACAATGTTTTATACAATGTACTGATCAACAGCTCTTCATTAAACATTAACAAGTCAGTTTTATGCTAACAATTGTTTTTTAGCAATAGCTAGTGTCCAGTGCCTTTAAGGTTCTTGTTTGTGGTTCTGTTTATTGCTACAATTAATACTCTGTTAAAATTGTTCACTCTGTAATTTTGTTTAATAAGGAAGGTTTAGAATAATATAGAGGATAATGTCCATATCCTACCAACACTTTTTCATTCGTTAGGAAATAATTTTAGATTGAATTTACTCAAATGAGATACTCCTGGTGGTAAAAATAAGTGAACAAGTGGTGGCAGGATAGTGTACAGTGAATGTTTCCTTAATTGTATCTAATTGTGTGTACTTTGTCAAACATTATCTATCCAGTACAATGCCAGTTTGCTCAGTTCACAATTAAATTATTTTAACTGGAATTTTTGTTGGTAAGTTAAAAGATAACATGTTTTAAGACAGTTATTTTCAAGTTGAACTATTCACTTTAGTTTGCAACGAATTGACAGTTGAGTGTAGATTCACAAAATAATCTACACTTTCATCAATATAGTTTATTTCGTTAAAAATTAAAGAAGCTTGTCGTGGTAAGAGCATCGAATTCAAGTTCTGGTGGTTATTCATCGGAATGTGGGTTCGAATCTTATCATGGCACTTGTGTTCACACAAGGGTATAAATGGTCACCTGTGTGAGGGTAGGGGTTAAAAAGCCACTTGCACCATACTGCAGCTCAGGGCTGTATACTCTATAGAGAGCTGAGAAAGCTTCAAGGAATGTTATTGGCCCAATGACGAGGCCACTAATGTGAATCACATTGATATGGTTATTGTGAAATGCGCTAAACACTAAGAACTAGTTATTATGAAAGGAACAGACTGAGCAAACTTGTACTGACTAATACAAAATATAGATTGATTTGAGAACATTTTTTAGGCTTGATGATCTGTAAGACACTGGATACGTTTGGTAATTGTGAAAGACTAATTTTCTCACTTGGTGTATCCCTAAATATCCAATAACATTACAAACAGTGAAAATTTGGGCTCAATTGGTCATCAAAAGTGCAAGAAAATAATGGAGCAATTTCTCTGAATGTTTTTTTTTTTTTTTACTATCAACAGGGAGAAAGGTCATTTGTTATGGTACCAATTGTTTGGATTATTTACCAATTATGTCCAGTGCCTTTAAGATTTTTATTTGTGGTTCTGTTTATTGCTACAGTTTATACTCTGTTAAGATTCGTCAATCTGTGATTTTGTTTAATAAGGGAGGTTGAAAATATAGAGGATAATGTCCATATCCAACCACCGCTTCGTTCGTTTTCATTCGTTATGAAATATTTTAGATTGAATTTGCTCAAATGAGATACTCCTGGTGGTAAAAATAAGTGAAAAAGTGGTGGCAGGATATGGAAATTATTCCAAGATTACAGTGTACAGTGTAAATGTTTCCTTATTTTTATCTAATTTTGTGTACTTTGTGAAACATTATTGAGTACAATGCCAGTTTGCTCAGTTTACAATTAAATTATTTTAAATGAAAGTGTTTTGGTATATAACATGTTTTCAGCTGTGTTTTGTTGGACGATGATCATGTTATCTTTTAATTTGGGAAGACGGCTATTTATCAAGTTGAACTATTCACTTTAGTTTGTAACAAATTGACAGTTGAGTGTAGATTCACAAAAATAATCTACACTTTCATCAATATTGTTTATTTTAATTAAATTTAAAGGAAGGGTGTCGTGGTATAAGAGCGTCGAATTCAAGTTCTGGTGGTTAATCATCGGAATGTGGGTTCGAATTTGGTCATGGCACTTGTGTACACTCGCTGGGATATTATTCTGTACAAGCATTGTGCACGACGCCATTATTTGGCAGTTTTTGATTTTTATTTCAAGAGGTTTACTTTCTCTGAGCCATAAAAGTTTGTTGGATACCTATCTTTTTTAAAGGGAAGGTACACTGTTGGTAATTGTCAAAGACCAGTCTTCTCACTCGGTGTATCCCAACATAAGCATAAAATAACAAGCCTGTGGAAATTTGGGCTCAATCGGTCACCGAAGTTGTGAGAAAATGATGAAAGAAAAAAACACCATTGTTGGACGAATTTGTGTGCTTTCAAATACGAATAAAAGACTTCTAGCTAAAAGTCTTTTATTTCTCTAAGTGAGAAATTACCTCTTTCTCGAAAACTACATTACTTCAGAGGGAGTTGTTTCCCACAATGCTTTATACTATCAACATCTCTCCAATGCTCCTTCCCAAGTTAATATTTGTTTCGAGTAATTACCAAACGTGTACCTTCCCTTTAAATAAATAAATCACTATCGGTATTTAATTTTTTTTAATTTTTTTTTTTATTATATAATTTTAAATCAAAAGAACTTATCTGGGACAGGGAGTGGGTCTGCATGTTGTGTATTTTTAAACCTGAAATGGAATTGATACTGCAGTACATAACATTGTTTAAATTATATGTGTTTTATTTTGTAATATCCAACTCTTATTTTTCAACATTTGGTTTGCAATCAAGTGCTCCGGTAGGCCTATAGGTGAACCGGTTGAAGTTGAACCGGTTAAAGTTGAACTATTTAATTGTTTAAACAAGTGAATCGTGACTCGGACGCGGACTTGACCCAAATGATTCGCGACTCGGACTCATCAGACTCAAACAAGTGACTCGGGACACGGACTCAACCCAAGTAACTTGTGACTCATGACTCGACCTTGACATAGGTGACTCGACTGCAACACTGCTTAATTGTATCTAATTTTGTGTACTTTGTCAAACATAATCTATCTGGTAAATTGGAAGTTTGCTCAGTTTTTAATATATATTTTAACCGGAAAGTGTTTCTGTAAATCGAAAGATAACATGTTTATGCATCCATTGTAGGCCAACACTGAAAGAAAATATACTCAGGCGGTTCTTGCCCTCCTTTTTGGCACTTAAAATCTAGCTTAGTCTCATCATCTACTTGGGTTTTTCTTGGTTGGGTTTTTTCGCCCATGGCTAGCTCCATGGTATAACTCACTCCACTACAACAGTCTTTACTTCTCTGTCAGGGCATGCAAAAGACTATCTATCTCTGCAAAACCCTGTAAAACCCTGTATGAACTTTTTGTCATAGGACGCAAGGCCAAGAATCCTTCAAACTCTTGGGGACAGGTTTACCTTCTGTAGTCTATACAGAAACGCCTTTGTACAACATTGGCAGCCCACAGGCTATACGAGAGTTCTATCACACCTCTTTTCTTTATGCCAACAGCCTGTCTTTGTATCTCTCCTAAGGCACAGTCAGAGTCCCCATCTTGGTCTCTGTTTTACTGGCCTGGCATCTCCAGTGGTTTTGTGTTGTTTCATAACATCAGTCCTACCTATATCTTGACCCCCACTGGAGAAAACGTCTTGGAACTCTACCAAACACGTCATGACTGGACCAGCTTACTCGTTTTGTACATTGTCTGTACCTCTTGTAAATAAGTGTAGTAAATGCAAAGACAAACCTCGCTTTGGCTCACTAGACTCGTTTGCCTTATTTCTAATTGCCTAATGTTCCACAGTGGGAATTAATCCCACAGTGATAGTTTATCGAGCCACTATGGAATGATCTGGTTCCCTACTCTACAAGTGATCTGGCTAATACTACTCTCTTCCTTTATCTAACACTCTAGCCTAAGTGTCTGTCCTCATGAGCTTTCTCTACTGAGCCACTCTGTCCTGGCTTGTTTTGTTTAACTCTTTAAACAATCCAAGCACAGCGGTCTTCATTTCTTTCTCTATTTCTCTGAGAATAGAGTAGATCCAATGGCAGCCTCAGCAGTTTGCTCATTTGAGTGGTCCCTCCATCGGAAGCTTGATGAAGATACGCAAGTACTGAGAAGAACTGTCATGTGGTGATCAACTTGTAGGCGTTGTTTTGTGATGAGGCATGCTTCTTTCAGGGTATGTCGGTGAAGAGAGAGACTTCATGTACATCAAAACTTACAACAATGTCCGATTGACTGAGGTAGATGGTGACGAAATGACTTTGGTTGGTGATGTGATGCTTTGTGAGGCAGCTTGAGACTAATGGAGAGATAGGAGCTAGTTGGTGATCTTGTGTTCGATGGCCAGGATGGGGTTTCTTGGTAGTTGTCTTTAAGTGTCGGTTGAGAGAATCTTTGTTGGCTGACGTGTGGATGGATTGGTCTTTAGGTAGGGCTCAGATGGCAGCATTTTATTGCTTGCTTGTGTTAGGTTTTGGTAGCTTAGAATTCTTGATGGTTTGAAGGATCTGGATTCGGACTTTGTTAGGATTAGGTTTAGCATTAGGATTAGGATTAGGATTAGGGTTAGGGTTAGGGTAACTTTGATAGTGGATGCAAGTTGTTCAGGTGTTGTAGGAACTGATGAAGTGTTGTCCAGGCCATTGAACACAAGATCACTAACCAGCTCCGATCTCTCCATCAGTCTCAAGCTGCCTCATAAAGCATTACATCACCAACCGAAGTCGGTTCGTCAACATCATTAAGGACATTCACCTTTGTCAATCGGACATTGTTGTAAGTTTTGATGTAGTCTCTCTCTTCACCATAGTACCCACGAAAGAAGCATGCCTGATCCCCAAACAACACCAACAAGCTGATCCCTCCATGACAGAACACATAAGCCTCACTCCTCAACAAGTCAACAATCTACACCACTTTCGTTTCTTAAACTGTGTTACCTAAGACATTTAAGTCCTCTACATAGGTCAGTAGGATTTTCCACTGCAATCCTAACGTGACCTTCTCCTTAAGTCTCTTGAAAGTAGCTGGGTCATTATAGAGCCCAAAATGCATACATTTCCATATGTATAGCCTATTTCTCACAACAAATGCGGACTTCTGAAGCAACCTGCCAATATCCCAACGCCAAATCTAGTGTTGAGAACCACTTAGAACCGTTTAACGCATTGAATGCGCACTTACTCTCACACAGGGGTAAAGAAACTCTTTGGTCCCACTCTTTGGTTGCAGCATCAACCACAGAAATATCTCACTCTTTGGTTGCACCGTCAACCACAGAAATATCTCACTCTTTGGTTGCACCGTCAACCACAGAAATATCTCACTCTTTGGTTGCACCGTCAACCACATAAATTTCTTATTCTTTGGTTGCCCTGCCAACCACAGAAATGTCTCACTCTTTGGTTGTCCTGTCAACCACAGAAATGTCTCACTCTTTGGTTGCCTAGTCAACCACAGAAACTTCTATCTCTTTGGTTGCGTCGTCAACCACAGAAATTTTTATATATCTGGTTGCACCGTCAACCGCAGAAATGTCTTATTTTTTGGTTGCCCTGTCAACCACAGAAATGTCTCACTCCTTGGTTGCCCGGTCAACCACAGAAATTTCTATCACTTTGGTTGCGCTGACAACCACAGAAATGTATCGTTCTTTGGTTGCGCTGACAACCACATAAATGTATCACTCTTTGGTTGCCCGGTCAACCACAGAAATGTATCGCTCTTTTGTTGCCATATCAACCATATAAATGTCTCACTCTTTGGTTGTCGCCGTTAACCACAGAAATGTCAACCACAGAAATTTCTATCTCTTTGGTTGCGTCATCAACCACCGAAATGTCTCGCTCTCTGGTTGCGCTTAACCACGTAAATGTGTTGCTCTTTGGTTGCCCTGTCAACCACAGAAATTTCTATCTCTTTGGTTGTGCCATCAACCACAGAAATGTACAGCTCTTTGGTTGCGACATCAACCACATAAATGTATTGCTCTTTGGTTGCGCCGTCAACCTCATGAATGTATTGCTCTTTGGTTGCCATGTCAACCACAGAAATTTCCATCTGTACGGTTGTTCCGCCAACCACAGGAATGTATCGATCTTTGGTTGCCATGTCAACCACAGAAATGTCTCACTCTTTGGTTGCGGCATCAACCACATAAATATATTGCTCTTTGGTTGCCCTGTCAACCACAGAAATGTATCGCTCTTTGGTTGCGCCGTCAACCACATAAATGTATCGCTCTTTGGTTGCGCCGTCAACCACATGAATGTATTGGTCTTTGGTTGCGGCATCAACCACATGAATGTATTGCTCTTTGGTTGCGGCATCAACCACATGAATGTATTGGTCTTTGGTTGCGGCATCAACCACATGAATGTATTGCTCTTTGGTTGCGCCGTCAACCACAGAAATGTATCGCTCTTTGGTTGCGCCGTCAACCACAGAAATTTATTGCTCTTTGGTTGCGCCGTCAACCACATGAATGTATTGCTCTTTGGTTGCGGCATCAACCACATGAATGTATTGCTCTTTGGTTGCGCCGTCAACCACATGAATGTATTGCTCTTTGGTTGCGCCGTCAACCACATGAATGTATTGCTCTTTGGTTGCGGCATCAACCACATGAATGTATTGCTCTTTGGTTGCGCCGTCAACCACATGAATGTATTGCTCTTTGGTTGCGGCATCAACCACATGAATGTATTGCTCTTTGGTTGCGCCGTCAACCACAGAAATGTATTGCTCTTTGGTTGCGCCGTCAACCACATGAATGTATTGCTCTTTGGTTGCGGCATCAACCACATGAATGTATTGCTCTTTGGTTGCGGCATCAACCACATAAATGTATTGCTCTTTTGTTGCGCCGTCAACCACAGAAATGTATTGCTCTTTGGTTGCGCCGTCAACCACATGAATGTATTGCTCTTTGGTTGCGCCGTCAACCACATGAATGTATTGCTCTTTGGTTGCGCCGTCAACCACATGAATGTATTGCTCTTTGGTTGCGCCGTCAACCACATCAATGTATTGCTCTTTGGTTGCGGCATCAACCACATGAATGTATTGCTCTTTGGTTGCCCTGTCAACCACAGAAATGTATCGCTCTTTGGTTGCCATGTCAACCACTGAAACTTCTATCTCTTTGGTTGCGCCGTCAGCACAGAAATTTCTATCTCTTTGGTTGCGCCGTCAACCACAGAAATGTTTCACTCTTTGGCTACACGGTCATCCATAGAAATGTATCGCTCTTTGGTTGCGCCCTCAACCACAGAAATGTCTTGCTCTTGATGGTTGTGCCGTCAACCACAGAAATGTCTTGCTCTTTGGTTGCCCTATCAACCACAGAAATGTCTCGCTCTTTGGTTGTGCCGTCAACCACATAAATGGATTGCTCTTTGGTTGCCCTATCAACCACAGAAATGTATCGCTCTTTGGTTGCCCTGCCAACCACATAAATGGATTGCTCTTTGGTTGCCCTATCACCCACATAAATGGATTGCTCTTTGGTTGTGCCGTCAACCACATAAATGGATTGCTCTTTGGTTGCCCTATCAACCACAGAAATGTCTCACTTTTTGGTTGTGGCATCGACCACATAAATGTATTGCTCTTTGGTTGCGCCGTCAACCACATGAATGTGTTGCTCTTTGGTTGCCATGTCAACCACAGAAATTTCCATCTGTTCGGTTGTGCCGTCAACCACATAAATGTATTGCTCTTTGGTTGCCCTATCAACCACAGAAATGTCTTGCTCTTTGGTTGTGCCGTCAACCACATAAATGGATTGCTCTTTGGTTGTGCCGTCAACCACAGAAATGTCTTGCTCTTTGGTTGCCCTGTCAACCACAGAAATGTCTTGCTCTTTGGTTGCCCTATCAACCACAGAAATGTCTTGCTCTTTGGTTGTGCCGTCAACCACATAAATGGATTGCTCTTTGGTTGCCCTGCCAACCACAGAAATGTATTGCTCTTTGGTTGCCCTATCAACCACATAAATGTCTTGCTCTTTGGTTGTGCCGTCAACCACATAAATGGATTGCTCTTTGGTTGCCCTATCAACCACAGAAATGTATCGCTGTTTGGTTGCCCTATCAACCACAGAAATGTATCGCTGTTTGGTTGTGCCGTCAACCACATAAATGTCTTGCTCTTTGGTTGCCCTGCCAACCACAGAAATGTATAGCTCTTTGGTTGTGCCGTCAACCACATAAATGTCTTGCTCTTTGGTTGCCCTGTCAACCACAGAAATGTCTTGCTCTTTGGTTGTGCCGTCAACCACATAAATGGATTGCTCTTTGGTTGTGTCGTCAACCACAGAAATGTCTTGCTCTTTGGTTGCCCTGTCAACCACAGAAATGTCTTGCTCTTTGGTTGCCCTATCAACCACAGAAATGTCTTGCTCTTTGGTTGTGCCGTCAACCACATAAATGGATTGCTCTTTGGTTGCCCTATCAACCACAGAAATGTATCGCTGTTTGGTTGCCCTATCAACCACAGAAATGTATCGCTGTTTGGTTGTGCCGTCAACCACATAAATGTCTTGCTCTTTGGTTGCCCTGCCAACCACAGAAATGTATCGCTCTTTGGTTGTGCCGTCAACCACATAAATGTCTTGCTCTTTGGTTGCCCTGCCAACCACAGAAATGTATCGCTCTTTGGTTGTGCCGTCAACCACATAAATGGATTGCTCTTTGGTTGCCCTATCAACCACAGAAATGTCTCGCTCTTTGGTTGCCCTGTCAACCATAGAAATTTCTATCTCTTCGGTTGTGCCGTCAACCACAGAACTGTATCGCTCTTTGTTAGCAATGTCAACCACAGAAACATCTTTCTCTTTGGTTTCGCCGTCAACCTCAGTTACTTCTATCTCTTTGGTTGTGCCGTCACCCACAGAAATGTCTCACTCATTGGTTGCCCTGTCAACCATAGAAATTTCTATCTCTTCGGTTGTGCCGTCAACCACAGAACTGTATCGCTCTTTGTTAGCAATGTCAACCACAGAAACATCTTTCTCTTTGGTTTCGCCGTCAACCTCAGTTACTTCTATCTCTTTACTTCTATCTCTTTGGACACTATAAGTGGGTACCAGCTAGGGTAAAGGTTGATACTGTGTATGAAAAGCCCTTAGAGCATAAGGTTTCCCAGGTTGTAAACTCCCAAGGGAGCTGAGACAGATTAAAAGAATGTTATGAGACGGTTATTGTGAAACGTGCTCTATATAAGAACTAGTTATTACTACAAATATTATTAAGACATCATGTGGTTTTGGGTCAATAAGTTGTTTTATCATGTGTTGTACTCTTTATTTATTTTACTAATAAACCTCAAGGTAAACAGGCTGGGCATTTTTTTCTTTGCTCAATCCCAATATTCTTTTTTTTTTACTTGTAGGAATCCTGAGAAGATGACACTCTGAGATGTGCAGGAAGATGTGTGGGGAGGCAGCCCACCAGCAAGGCCTCACCTGAAATGGCTGCTGAAGAGACACGAGTACATAAAGTGCCATAGAAGCTTTACTGTAGTGAAATATTTGCCATCATCCTGCAATACACACATGGTAAGTTGCAGTCAAGTTTGTTGTTATTCTATCTATAAATAAATTAGCTAACGGCAGGGCCCAATTTTATGGCTCTGCTTACCGCAAGCACAGAATCGGGGTTACGGAAGCAGGGAATTCTGTGCTTACGACAAGCATATTTCATGGGTTAGCGGTGAAATTTGGCTTCCGTGTGTGCGTACTCCCTGTTACTAGGCATTCTACACTTACAAGGCTAGTGCAGAAACTCGGCGCTTGCTCGTAAGCAGGGAATCGTGATCAAAAGTGCAGAATTCTGCAGTACGCAGAGCCATGAAATTGGGCCCAGTACCGCAAACAAAAAGGTTTGACTGAACTCCTGTATTTGAGATTTGCGTCCAGAATTAAAACAGTTTTCATTTTAATGATTTTGTTTTGGCATGTTATGGCCAAGTTTCTGCGACTGCCTGGTGCCCAACTTTATGGTGTGTGCCAATTAATAATGTCTGTAGGTATGCATGAGTATCTTCAGGGTATTTCATTGTCACCAATTGAATGATTTTACTGACTACGCACATTTTTCTTTACCAGAATGCCTTGTGCGATCATGACCCCAGCGGTGTGTTTTGGCGGTTGTAACCAATAACTTTTGTGGTTGAATCAGCCAATGGTTAATCACAGGCCAATAATCAAAACTTTCATTGGTTACTGTCGCCAAAACGCACCCCTTGAAGTGTAACTTTGAAATATCCTATATTGCATATTTAAGTTAATCCTGTGATTGATCCATCTTATGGTGAAGACTATGCAGAGCGTACTGTAAAAAGATGCATCAAGATAGAGCTACTGGTCCCCTCTCAATGTTTTTTGATCTTGCGTTATGTTAATTGCATACAGTTTTAGGTCATCATATAAAAGCATGATTCATTTGAAATGTTTTGCATCGAAACACAGGCATTTTGACACCCATGTACTTAAAACATAAATGTTTTCAATAAATGGATTAAAGGAGCACGTTGCCTTGGATCGGTTTAGCTGGTTTTTAAAAAGTGTTGTAACCGTTTGTTATAAAATGCATTGATTAGAAAGATATTTTAAAAGTAGAATACAATGATCCACACATATTTGCCTTGAAATTGCGTGGTTTTCCTCTTACCTCGTCATCAACAAACACGGTCGGCCATTTATGGGAGTCAAATTTTGGACTCCAATAAATGGCCGACCGTGTTAGTTCGCAAAGTAAAAGGAAAACCCACGCAATTTCGAGGCAAATATGTGTGGATCATTGTATTCTACTTTTAAAACATCTCTCCAACCATATGCATTTTATAACAAACGGTTACAAACGCTTTTTATAGACCAACTCGTCCGATCCAAGGCAACGTGTTCCTTTAACGTGACGGCATTCTATACCAACTGAGCTATCTAGACCTCTGGCGGTGTCCCTATTTTGTCAATATCTTTGTTCGGGGGTGCCAGTCAGAAGCCATACAACGTTTTAAACTGTCGTGTAGCCAGGGATCATATGACACAGTTGGTAGAAATGTCTACACGTTAATCTGGAGGTCGTTGATTCAACTCCCACTCAAGTCAATTTTGTTTTTCAACCCAAAATTGTTTTCTTTACAGGTCTTAAAGAGACAAGACAAGCACATAAGAAAATGAAATGATGGAAAACCTCTTCAGTTGTTTGTGTTCTGCTCAGATGTTGCCTTAGCGACAAGGGATGCTCAGGTAATACTGCTCAGAATTATCATAACAACAAATCCTTGTGTAAAAGATAAATCGAACATTGAAAGGGGCAGCAGTGTAGACAGACTTATGGAATTTCATGTTGGAAGGGCAAGGCCATTTGCATTTTGCAAAGGGCACTTGCATTGGAAAATCTAAAGTCGATGGGAAACTTTTGAAGGGCACCAAGACATGCCAAGACATTGGGGGGCAATGGTCCTGCAAATATTACGAAAGTGCCCCATGCGAAAACTGTGCAATTTTGTCCATCATTCTCGTTATTTTAACCATGTCTGATGATGTATACAAAGTCAAAACTTATTCAAATTAGCTTATGGTGGCCACTTTACAAACGCCCGGAACAACTCAGAGTATCCATTTTGTTATGATCAGCTAGTTGACCATATTCTTTGAACACAAAACAGAAGTAGGTTCATTATGTTTCCATAATAAAGCTGAGGGGGTGGAAAGTCTTGATTACCTACAGAGGTGAGGTAACCAATAATTATTTCTACTAGTTATTTGTTTTTCTTTGAATTTTTTGTTTTATCTTGCAGTACTTTGATAGCATCTTCAAGGTTATTGGTTCCCGAGTTCATGACAAACCTGGCAATGGCTTGCCTCCACACTGGGAGAGATTGAAAGAGAACAAGTGAGGTGAGGGCGACTCCAGGAATGCATCCCCATTACAGTTTGAGCACGAGGCGGCCATGGATGCAAGTCTATGTCAGACCACCACAATGCACTCTCAAAACTCAATGCATGCATCAAGGACATTCACCAATGGGCCACTGCAAACAAGATGATGCTAAACGCCGCAAAAACAGGACGCAAGTCTATGTCAGACCACGACACTGCTCTTATGAAACTCAATGGATGCACCAAGGGCTATATCATCAATGGACGACTACAAACAAGATTCATGCTTAATGCAGCAAAACAGAAGATCTTCATTTAACATCAAGATTTTTGCAACAGCCACTCCCAGTCATTTCCATCGCAGTTGGTGATGTGAAATCACTCAACGAAAGCCAGAAATCTCTGTGCAGTCATGGATGAACATCTACAGGTATCACTGAAGGCCCATGTCACCACCCTATTATGCCGCTCTTCAATGACTGTCATCCAAAGATGTTTTAAATTTAGAAAATAATGATCCGCACAAATACACCTGGAAATTGTTTGGTTTTCCTTGGCCGTCTTGAACTAACATGATCTGCCATTTTGTTGAAGCAGTAGTTTGACTCCCCAAAAATGGCAAACCATTTTAGTTCACAAAGTATTTGGAAAACCTCACAGTTTTAAAGTACATAATTTAATTATCCGTTTACTTTTAAATGCTATTCTGTCCAACCTGGTTCATGTCATAACAAACTCTTTCATAGCCCAAAACGCCCAAAAGCAATATGTGTCTCTGAAAAGTGTTGATGAAATGAATGAAATGATTGATTGTGATTGCAATTATTGAAGCTTGAGACTCGAAAACAACAATAAGGTTTTGACAAGTACAAGTACTGAGCCTGACAATTTAATGTTGCCTAATTTCTAAAGGGACACGTCGCTTTTGAGTTGGGTGTTTTGAGCTTTCGAAAATGCTTGCTATGAAATGGATGAGGTTGGAAATATGTTTTAAAATTAGAAAATAATTATCCACACAAATATACCTGGAAATTGTTTGTTTTTTCTTGTTGCCCTCCTGAACTATAACACAACCTGCCATTTGTGTTGAAGCAAACTCATGACTCCTGAAAATGGCATACTATTTTAGTTCACAGTGTTATGGAATTTTGTTAAGTGTTAATTTTGTAAGTGTTATGGACTCCACAAAACACAGAGTAAAAGGAAAACCACACAGTTTTGAGGCACCTTAGTGTTGATAATTATACACAAATCTAAAAGCAATGTGTCTCTTGAAGAAGGTTTTGATGAATATGTGATTGAAATTGTGGAAATTTGAGATGAGATGAATTTTCAACAAAGTTTGATAAAAAGTACAGAGTCTGACTTTTTATTGTTGACTTATCCCACATGCCAAAAGGGGACATGTCGCTTTTGAGTTGGGTGTTACTGTTATGGGCTTTAGAAAGTGCTTGCTGTGAAATGGACGTGGTTGGAAATATGTTTTAAAATAATAAAATAATGATACACACAGATAAACATGTACCTGGAAATTGTTTGGTTTTCTTTCTATACTCTCTTGAAGTAACACAGTCTGTCATTTTGTTGAAGCAAATTATGGACTCCTATAAATGGCGGACTATTTTAGTCCACAAAGTAAACATAATTTTTAGACACCACAAAACACAAAATATAAGGAAAACCACACAGTTTTGAGGCACCTTTTAGTGTTTATAACTATACACTACTTCCAAAACATGTTTCCAACCAGGGCCCTATTTCATAAAGCTGTTAGGCAGAAAACACTTCTTGACAAATTTATTTGCTAAGTAAAATTGATGTTATTTTGGGCGGAAACCTATTTCTGTTAAGCAATACTTTTCTGTGCTAAGTAAGTTGTTTTGCTTTCAGGCTTTATTAACTTGGGCCCAGATTCATATCATGTAACACATGCTTTCATAGTCCAAAGTGCAAAATCTAAAAGCAATGTGTCTCTTGCAGAAGGTTGTGTCTCTTGATGATAATTATGTGTTATTGAAATTGCTGAAATTTGAGATGTGATGAATTTTCAACAAGGTTTGATAATAAGTACTGAGCCATGACTGTTTAATGTTGATCTACCTCACATGCTCAAGGGGACATTTTGCATTTCGGTTTGGTGTTTTGTGCTTTAGAAAGTTATTGCTATGAAAAGAATGGGCCTATGGTTGGAAAGATGTTTTCAAATTTTGAAAATAATGACCCACATAAATATACCTGAAAATTGTTTGGTTTTCTTTTCATACCCTCTCGAACTAATACAGTCTGCCATTTTGTTGAAGCAAATTATGGACTCCTCAAAATAGCAGACTATTTTAGTTCACAAAGTAAATGGAAAACTTTGCAGTTTTGAGGCAAATAATGTGAATAATTATACACGATACTTTTAAAACATGTTTCCCAACCAGACTCATGCCCACAAACACTTCATAAAGAGCCAAATAATATAAGCAATGTGTTTCTAAAAGGCTTTAATAAATGTTATTATCAATGAAAATTGAGATGTGATGAATTTTTACAAAGACATGCTCTGATTTTGAGTACTGTCAAGGCCTGATAATTGAAAAATTACAAATTGTTTGAGGGCGTCATTTTTTTAAAAGCATGTTTTGATTTTGCATGGAGTATTTGTTGCTCTGTATTAGCAGGATAAGCTATAAGTTTGTTTGCGCCAAATGATAAACAAACGTCCTGGACAATTCCTCAGAAGTTCCAATGTCTTTTATGACTCTTGTTTTTTAAATTTACTTGTTGTTGTCCACTTGTTGTGAAGAATTTTGTGGAGATTGTGCAATAAAACAAACAAAGTCAATTGATAATTGATATAAATGGTGTGTGAACATAATTTGTATTTTTTGTTAAAAGCCAACTTTAGTTTTAGCCTTCTGGCGAAACATGCAAATCTGGTGGTGGTGGTGGTGGGGGGGGGGGGGTCAGGTGTAATTGATACAACCACAATAATTACCGTCAAAGCAATATTTGTGTGTAAACAATGTTAGGTGATCTGTTGTACTTACAGGCACTGGACACATTGGATAATATTGTCAAAGACCAGTGTTCACACTTGGTGTATCCCAACATAATGTGTATAAAATAATAAACCAATAAAATTTGGGATCAATTCGTCATAGAAGTTGCAAGAGAATAATGAAAGGTTAACTGCATAACTTTGTGTTTTTCAGATGCAAGGCTTCAGAAGTTTTTTATTATTTGAGTGCGAAATTACCTCTTTCTCAAAAACTATGTTCTTTAGAGGGAGCTTTGTTTTTAAACAGCGCTCGTCCCCACCATTGCTTGTTTCCATACCAAGTTTTGCTAAAAAATTGTGTATTTACCTATGTGCCTTTAAAATTGTCCAATTTAATCTGTCGGAAATTAATATCATTGCTGTTTCTTAACAGCTAGCAATTTGATCAATTAGAAAGAAAAAAAACACAAGAATAATTATATAAAAAAGTGCACCTTTTCAGTTTAGTTCATTGACATTAGTTTGTAATAATAAAAACCACTTTCCTTCGAAATTCTGAAACAAATACTAAGACCCAAATAGAGCAGGTTAAATTAGTTGCATTGGGTGTGGTTCTTGGACCCTATAAACAAGTAGGCCCCCTACATTAGAAGAAGCTTAGTACAATACCCATGGAGCTTGCCCAGGTGGTCCATGCCCAATTTCATAAAGCCTAGCACAAAAACTTATTAAGCATATTATTAGACAATTAAATATCGCTTAGCAGAAATTGTAGGCCGATACCAGATAAGTCCATAAAGTTTACATTTGTGACAGGTGCCCCACCCATTTTTTGCTTAGCTAAGAAATCAGCTAAGCAGATTTTCTGCTTAACAGCTTTGTCAAATTGGGCCCTGGATATGTAGCACATTAGGTTTACATTTGTGACAGGTGCCCCACCCATTTTTTGCTTAGCGAAGAAATCAGCTAAGCAGATTTTCTGCTTAACAGCTTTGTCAAATTGGGCCCTGGATATGTAACACATGGGGGTCCTGGATATTCATTCGAATTTATGCACAAATGAATGTTGAATGTCAAACAAGTAACTGGTTCTTGTTTGACATTCGAATGTCAAACGTCAAACTTAACACCCGATCTCATCGTGTGGATTTTCGGAGGGACTTTCCCTGCCAGGAATTCAGCCACGTTCTAAATATTGTACTCATATAAATTGCAATACTTTTAGAAATGAAATACAAAAATAAAATTGATTCAATTTAAATAGAAAATGTTCAATATTATTCAGTTTTAGAAATACTTTTATAAAGTTATGTAGTTAAATTTACAAACAAAAAATGTACTGTTATTACATTTTTGGCAGAGGCTAAATTGATTTAAAGATGGCGGCGCCCAGGAAATTTCAGACACGCGTTGTTGGCTGGCGAAACAAACAAGAATTTGAGGAAATATATAATTGTTTATATCATGAAGACATCATGAAGAGGCTAGATGGTCTGCAGAGGATAAGTGCATGGAAGTGTCGGTATGATATTATCATTTTTCATTTACAACTTTGCTAATAAAATTCATAAAATTTGTTTACACGTCCATTACGTACGGTGCATGCCAAGCGGCGCATAATTCCGACACTATGTTAAATTCCGTGTTGGGAAAAATCCGCGCATCAGGCTACATCTTTTAAGCTTTAGTTTGATGTATTCAATGGATGTTGGCTGAGTGTTATTTACCTGTTCAAAATCATCGGAAAAATTTACGTATGGCGCCACCACTTTTTCATTCGATATAAAATAATATAGGAACTTATTTACCTGATTGATATATCCCTTTTTGTAAAAATGAGTGAAAAAGTGGTGGCGCCATACGGAAAGTTATCCAAATCATCTGACATGTCGAGAGAGGGGCTGAGCAATGTTGACCTTTTTTTTATAGTTTTTTTCTATTTTATTAAAAATAGCAATTTCTAATTCAACAAGTCAACAATGTTACAATGATTTGTAATGTTCAACACCAATGTTTAACTTCAACACCATATTTCATTAATAAGATTGTGGGACCACAAAAACAGAACACCAGTGCACTTCTCTGAGTAGTTGCGATAACGTAACCCTCCTCCCGAAAGTGTAGCCGGAGGGTTACGAAGCATGCTCGAATTGTAGAGTCTTGAGGGCGAAATGGTCTAGAGCTACTCAGCAGATTTGCTCAATTTTGACCACTTTCAGTTTCAAAAATTATGACACAAATTCAAGGAACACGAACTTAATCCTGAATGTCTAATGAACAACACTCAAAAACACAATTGAGAAAATAGGTTGAAGAAAAAGGAAAATAATTTAGGTGAAGGTGGTGACCAAAAAATAAAGTGTTGAACATATCGGGAAGTCACAAAATGGCAATGCGACATATCAACCTGGGACATTTGTGACTGTTTCGCTCCGGGATCTGGTAAGTTTTTCTACTTTTTATCAAAATATTTTCTCAATGATGTTTAGAGTTTTATTCATTAGACATTGAGGATTAAATTCGTGTTAGTCGAATTTGTGCCATGATTTTCGAAAGCGGTAAAAATAGAGCAAATCTGTTGACTAGCTGTCGAAATTGTCTGTGTTTGACCATTTCGCCCTTTACATTCGAGCATGCTTCAGAACCCTCCGGCTACACCGTCGGGAGGAGGGTTACGTTGTCGCAACTATTCTCTGAGCACATGGGATCTGGATGTTGAGCACATTCTTTCTACTAATTTTCAAAAGTTACAGTTTACGCCAAATTTTTGCACAGTCAAAATTGTGATTCCTGCCCATCATTTTGTTTTTACTTAGGTTTGGTGACAAGACGCCAGTAGCCATCGAGTGTACAGCTACCCTGCTTGAAGCAGTTCTAATGGAAGAGTCCGAAGATGAGCCCAGTCGACTTCAACTGATCTACAGCATGGCTGTCATTCGGTAAGAATTTACTGTTAACATCTCGGGCCTGTATGCTTAATTTTTTGAAGGGGACCTAGGAATTTTTTTGAAAAGTTTCCGTATGGCGCCACCACTTTTCCATACTATATGAACTAGTATACGTGTAGTATCTAATTTACCTCAATGAGATGTCCCTTTTTGTAAAAATGAGTGAAAAAGTGGTGCGGCCATACGGAAAGTTATGCGCATTTTTTCCTTTGTCATGTTGGTATTTTTTCCTCTCTTAGAGGAAAATGTAAAAAAAATTCCTGGAGCACAAAGCCACATGACATGGGGGCATGGAGGCAATCTCCTCTGTTGCTTTCTTGAACTTAAGTGACAGGCTAGTACCATCAATAGTGCCAATACGCTGGACTCTACTCCTGAGGGAGTCCAGCGTATTGGCACTATTGATGGGGCTAGTGGAGGACAGGCCTGACATGTCTGACATGTGGTAAATTTCCTCCATGAATAGATGATCCAACTGCTGCCACTTACAAGGTTGTATGGTAATTTCGTGTGTGATCCCTGCCAATGCCATCCAAGCTATTTCTAACCCCTACTTTACCCACTGGAAGGGCTGGTACTTCATTCTTTTGAAAGTTTTTTCAATGGCAAGGGCATATTTGAGTAATGTAAACTTGTATTTGAACATTTCTAGGGGCATCAAGGCTGGCATGAAGGCAATTTCCTCTGAAGAGTCAGTCCTATGTTATTGGTAGTGGATTTCATTATTAAGAAAACAATCTTGAATTTGAAATTTCGTCTATAAGACTTAAATTTGTTGTGTATTGTTCATGTTTTTTTTTTCTTCTTCTCATTAAAACAGATTTGTAAATCTCCTGACTGGATACTTGCAGACCAAGGGACAAGCTCAGCCGGTTGTGTCTCTTGCCAAAGAGGTGAGATTGACAGCGAAAAGGGTTCGCAGTCGAGCCAGAGATGCACTTAAATGTAAAGGCACTGGACACTATTGGTCATTACTCAAAAAAAAGGAACACGTTGCCTTGGATCGGTTGAGTTGGTCTGTGTAAAGCGTTTGAAACCGTTTGTTATGAAATGCATATGGTTAGAAAGATATTTTAAAAGTATAATATAATGATCCACACAAGTATCACTGGAAACTGCATGGTTTACCTTTTATGTAGCGAACTGACACGGTCAGCCAGTTTTTGAGTCAAAATTTTGACCCCACAAAATGGACGACTGTGTTTCTTCGCGACTTAAAGGGAAAACCGTGCATTTTCGAGGCATGTTTGTGTGGATCATGATTGTCTACTTTCAAATTATCCATCTAACTATTTGCATTTCATAACAAATGGTTTCAAATGCTTTTCAAAGACCAACTTGACCGAACCAAGACCACAGAGCCCCGTAATAAGAAGCCAGTTTGATTATGTAAAAATAAGCAACAGGTACTGCAAATAGCTCAATTTTGTCTAAACAAAAAGGTAACCCTTGTCAATTTTCACAGATTGGTCTTCCTGAGTGGATTGTAGAGCTCCGTCATGAAGCGAGTCACAAGCACATGCCACCCCTAGCCATCTTGAAAGCAGCAGCTAAGATTGGCCTGGTGTGGCTGCGTGAATACTTCTGGATCCAGCAGTGCATAAAGGTTCCAGCACCAGCACCCGCACAGAAGAAAGTGGTGGAGGAGGTAGTCTGGGCACCAAACATTGATGGTGTCGGAGGTACTGCATGAAAAACTTCCTCGCCTTGTTTTTGTTTATGTTTCATAATAATAATAATAACAATGATATAAGAGATGTTAAGTTTGCATCGGGGATAAAGAATATTAACTTTTTGGTTTACCCATACACCGATGTGTGTTAGCATTGTATACTCAGTACTTTCCCGAGTCCTGTGAACAAATATCACAGGCATATTACTCAGGTGGGATTCGAACCCACGACCCTTGCAATTCTAGAGCAGTGTATAACCAACTAATGATGAATAAAGATATCAAAGTCTTATATAGCGCACGTATCTACCAAACAAGGTACACAAGGCGCTGAGTATATACAAGTTTTCAGAAAGATAGGTTATTGCAGTGATGAATTCTGCGACCCAATTATGTAGCACCGTATAAGGGTTTACAAGTTGCTATGGTGCATACAGCAGCCACAGCCAGGAACACCGGGACAAACCCCTTCTCTTTTCGATAAGTGCACTGGGTTCTTTTACATGCGTTACACAACACATGGGACCAATGGCTTTACGTCCCATCCGAAGGACGAAGCAATGGTTCAGTGTTTTGCTTAAGAACACAAGTGTCACAGCTCGAGATTCGAACCTGCATAACTGTCCCAGAAAATTATGGCTTTGCAACATCAACACATATTTTTGAAACATTGTAGTTTTATATTCTTTTAGACAGGTGACCTTTTCCCCAAGAGTATTGTCATTTTAAAAAGGATACTTTCCAGAAGGTTAGAGTCCCCCACCTCTCCCGAGTCCGGATCTGTATTTTATTTGTGTGTGTGGTTTTTTTTGTGTGTTTTTTTTGCAGGTGATATTACAAGACTGATCATTGCTTACCAACAAGTACAGTTTAAGGTAATGAATAAGAATGTTTATACTGACCATTCCATTTTAGGTCAATTTCTTTTATCCAGTGTTTTCCACCAACAGACTCCATACAGTTGTGTTGATGATACGTGCATGTATGATGTCACTGGCTGAGAGTTGTGCTCCAACACTGTACACGTTTTCATCAATCCGTTTTTTGTTATTTTCTGTTTTCTTAGTTTTGTAAAAAACCTTTTAAACTTGAATAACGCAACCTTTTGGGTTTTTTTTTAAATTAAAATAAAATAAACCATTGCTAACTACCGATATCAATGATGGTGGCCAATGACGTTTTGTCACTTATGCAATCCATCTGTACTGAGATGCATTTATGCCCGCTAAAATCTTCTTATCAAAAACGTTTTGACTTCCACAGGTTATTGTTAATGGGGCCCACAGTGACGGTGGAAAGGTCACAACAGTAATGTCTGGCTTGGAACACTGCCTGGCAGATCCTGAAGCCAGGTAAGGGTACTGAATGTTGTTGAGTTTGAAGAATTTTGAATCAAGGATGTTATTTTTGGGGGATACCCACCATACAATTTTTAAGCACTGTAGACTCAATAGTACTTTTCACAAATTCTGTGGAAGAAAAACAAATATCTCTGGGTTTATTAGTTGGATGGGATTTGGCCTCAGGTGGCATTCAAACCCATGACCTGTGTGAATATTACCACTATACCACTGACAAGCTACAAGAAGTTGATATTGGAAACTTATGAAGTAGGTTAAACTAGGGAGGAGTGTTGGCTCTTATTGACTCCTTTTCCTCCCAAAAGAGAAGAAATTTGGCAGTAAGTGATTATTTAAAACACTGTTCTGAAAGTAAATGTGAACATCTGCCTTTTTTAAAACACCAGGTTGGAAATTGTTTTGCTAACAAATAGATATCTTATTGGGTTATGTTATAAAACTATTTCTTTAAGACAAATTGTATTCTCTTTGACTCAACACAGATACCTAGTTATACCGCTTCTACTGCAAGATGGCTACCTGGTACCCACCACAGAGCAATTAGAGGCATTGAATATCTACCAAGGTAAGATGGGAACCAACTTATTAACTGGACGAGTTCTTACCATAATTGTATTTTACTCTAGGAAAGTTGATAACCGTTTTAGCCTACCTGTTGAGGGCTTGTTTTTCGTGTTAGCTGGGTATCATTGACTAGAGCAAGCTAGTCGAAACCTTGAGACCAAAATACTAACTCACTCTGCGGCAGTGTAGTTTAATAATGAGAAGTCCCCTCGATCCACTGAAGAGCAAAAACTGTAATTCCGGCTTCCGCCTCGGAAGTACTTAATAAGCAGTATGCTTTCAGAACCTAGTAGTCTCCCGAATTCTGAAACCTACTCCACGGCAGTAGAATAAATAGCAAGAAAAATTCTCACTTTCACTATTACAGCCCCTTGTTATGAGTTTACTCTTAAGACAAACTGTAAAAGTTTGTGAAGATCCTCCATCATGTCGTGCTCCTTGGGAATTCCCATTACCCAAGCTTTTTAGCTTTTCTATATAACTAATTGCTGTGTTTTTTAATCTGTTTTTAAAATTAATTTTACTTCGTTATCATCAAATTTTTTAGATATTTTTCATCTATGTTACATACATGTATGTTACCTTACTTTTATGCCCTTGTATGTGTATTTTTATGCAAATTTTTCACATTTTGACTGCTGTTTATAAATTTATGTATTTAAATATTTTTATATTAGTTGTGCTGTTTAGGGCCAGCTGGAGAGGAGAAGCTCTATACAGGAACTGTGTTTCTTTACAGCAATCCTTCTTGCTCCAGCTGTTTCTTTTTCCTTCCTCTGTATTTTAATTGTTTCTTTTAATATTTGTACCTAAATAAATGTGCATTATTGTACCTTTTTATCTACCAGAGAAATGAAATAAATATAAATAATTATGTTTTCCATTATTTTCAGGTGTATCAACTATCGGAAATATCACCATGATTCACAAAGGCCTCTGCCGCTTCTGGAAGCCTCTGGTTTTGCTGTTAGATTCACTGGGGTTCACCCCTCTGTTGCTGCAGTGTATCGTCAAGGAGCTGGGTAGATTTAGGCTTGTCGGAGCTAAACCAGCCCAGTATCTCATGGGATGGGCGCTGCAGATTATAATGGCCGGAAGTAAGTATTGTTTTGAAAAGGGTGGTACAAGATTTATTTGTGAAAGGGGGGATCAAATCTACTGGTGTCTGTTCACGCTCTTCGTCACCCAGCCCTTTATCCCAGGCATGGGAGAGGTTATTGGGAAAGGGGGCATTTGATGATGCAAAAGGCTTTTTCCATGTTTTTTCTATCCTCCACTTCCCTCTGTGTGTTGGCAAACTCTAGTCCTGTTCTTGGAAACATTGTTGGTTTTAAAAGCTCAATATAAACAGGTAATTATGTGGCTGTATGTTTCCTCGCCTTCCACCCAACAATCCAGAACAAAATGTGTGGGCCACCCATTCCCAACTTTACAATAAACATTCCCTGTCCACTTCCCCCTGACAATTAACATTATGTTCCCCCGTCCCCCGCTCAATGTTGACTTGAACGCAAAAGACCGTGCGATGAGAGCCAACATTGAAAGGGGGTAGGTGGGGCCCAACGAGATAAGGTCAGAATTGTAGCACCCTGGTTCGAAGTATGCCTGGGGCACTACTTAGATTGGGTTTCCAGTCCCTCTCTGACTGTGTACGTTCCCTGGAATAATTCCCCGGGGTTTACCTCTCACATCTAAAGCTGAAAAAAACCTTCTTTGTCACCTCTCCATGAGGTTACTGGCTAGTACAATGATTAAGTTCCCTTTTCTTGGAGTCCTTGACCTCACAACCAGAAGTAATACAAGAAATGAAATAAAATGAAGTAAAAAACAGGTGCACGTTTAATCTTGATTGGTTGGTGAGGATCAATTAGAGTTATACCAGCTTGCTTTAGGATTGGAACCCACATTCCATTGACTCAAGTTTAATGTGCTTGTCTGCACATCTTTGGCGCAACAATCAAATAAGCAGGAGTTTGAATGATTGGTTTGTTTCTTTCCTTTTATAGCTACAGATAGGAGGCCCTTTAGAGAGTACTCAATGCTGTACAGAAACATTTTGAAACTTCCCTGGAATGAGGTTTATGAAGATTGCATCCGATGCCCTAATGCATTTACCCTCCGCCTCCTAAAGTTGTAAGTCGAAAGATTCTGATACAAAATGATAATCACTTCACCCGAAGTCTTTTGTTATGCAACTGAAAGCACACAACTTTGTGCAACATGGGTGCTTTCTTTCATTATTCATTCTCATGCAACTTAGATAACCAATTGAGCCCAAATTATTACAGGTTTGTTATTTTATGCACACGTTGAGATACACCAAGTGAGAACACTGGTCTTTGACAATTACCCATAGTGTCCAGTGCCGTTATTTAAAAACAACTGGATCCTCTGCATTGATTCTGTTCATACTTTCACCGATGTGTGTGAGCACTGTAAACTTTCCTAACTTCTGTGACGCAAATCACAGGCAAATTACAAGGGTTGGATTCGAACCCGCGACCGAATCCCACCTGAGTAATATGCCTGTGATTTGTTTTTCCCACAGAACTCGGGGGAAAGTACTGAGTTTGCAGTGCTAACACTCATTGGTGTTACGATAAAAAAAAAATTATTTTCTTTATCTCCGATGCAAATTTAACATCTATTGGATCCTCTGTACTTGGGATCCTCTGTAACTTACAATTTCATTCTGACTATTTTTAGTATCATATTAAAGGTCTAGAGCCCAGTTTGATAAAGCTGTTTAGCCAAAAATACTGCTAAACACATTACTTTGCTCAGCAAAAAAATGAGTGGGGCACCAGTCCCAACAATGTAAACTTTATGGCATTTTGGCTGGTAACCTGTTTCTGGTAAGCAAGAAATATCTGTGCTTAGCAAGTTTTTGTGCTTATAGGGTTTATGAAATTGGGCCCTGATCTGAAAGGGAAGGGGGTACAAACATGAATCCCCCATATAAAATATTTTATTAAATATGTTCAGACACAGTAAAATTTACAATTCATTTGTGAAATTTGTTTCAGCATTTTGCCAAATGTAGTCCCAAAGCCATCAGAGCAAACACAAACCAAAGTGAAACATCTATTATCCGTCTACTGCAACGCTCTGGAAACTCAACAGCCTGCATCACTAACATCCGAAGATGGCACTAAAGCACTGAGGATTTACACGTCAGAGGACATTCTGGAAACAGTGGGTGAAAATTTATCACAGGGAAACAAATCTTCAGAGTCGTCATTGGTTGTTGAGGAGAAAATGGAAGGTGTTGAGGAAAGCTATGTGGAGACAGGGGTGTTAAAAGAACAAGACGGTTTTAAACCATGGTCATTAAGTACAGGTTAGTCATTTTTAAGAGCTAGAGACCATGATCTAAGGCCGTGTCCGGATTGGTGGTTACAGCTAGGGCTTAAGCTAGACTTCAGCATCATCATATGTTGATTGAGTAATAGGATGTCCTTAGCAACACTCTTAGCAACAGCCGTAGCCGTAGCTGTAGACACCAATTCGGATACGGCCTTCATAAACTTTCAATGGGATTGTACAAAAGTTGTTTTTGCAAGAGTTGTCTACATGAAGAAATAAACCGATTTATTAACAATTATCGTTAAACGGCTGTTTAACAACAAGGTGACAACATGGACAACATGGTGAAATTTGGACTCTTCATTTCGCAAGGTGAAGCCATGGGAAATGGAAACAGATGTCATTGAGTGATTAAATTCTGTGACAATGCACCAACCATATCCGTCGTGACAAAGCCTTGCCTCGTTTGGACAAACAGACAGAGAAATATAAATATAGGACTCCTATATTGTATTTTGGGGCTATCGTCAGTATCTGTTTATGCATAGATCTCACACATAGATCCTCGGGAATCACAATATTTATATAGTAGACATGGAAACTCATCCACCTGCCTTGTCCATCGTGACCAACTTGATCGTGACATAACATTGCCTGGTTTGGACAAACAGGCAGAAGACAATTATTTTTGAAACCATGCCACAAATTATTTGATATAATTATTCATACAGGACTCCTACATTAACATTTGGGGCGTCGCAATAGTAAACAAGTACATGTACATGGCAAACTAAAGAATGCCACGTGAAGCTTGTTCCCACTATCAAATGACAGAGATTTGTGTGTGTGGAACAAACCTGACATTGATCTGAATTTATAAGCAATATTGTAGTCTCTGTGGTTTAATGAATCAGGATATAATAGGAAAACACATTTGTGATGTTTTATTGATGACATGTTTTGTTATAGCTGAGGTCAACTGGTCCAAATGTCCAATCGGGTCAATACCAGGTCAGCCAGATGACCCCAATTTCCTGTTGCTTGACACCCCACCAAGCGAGAATAGAAAAAGACTGGAAAGATCTACAAAGTGAGTCAAATAATGTAGATTAATATTATTAAATATATAAACCAATTTTGATTTCTTAAGCTATTTAAAATCTTATTTTTAACTCTTACCCTGTCTATTTTGGTTTTACCCATTTACACCCATTTGTGTAAGCACTGTATACTCAGTACTTTCCCGAGCTATGTGAAAAAAATCACAGGTGCATAATACTTAGGTGTGATTCAAACCCACAACCTTTGCAATGCTAGAGCAGTGTCTTACCAACTAGACCATTGAGATTGCCCGGTAGCTAGAGGTAGTTCGAATCCGATATTTAAGCAGCGGGTACCGCAACTTACAAATGTTCTTACCCTGTCAATACTTTCATCCTCAGATTGCAAAGGTTAAAATCACCAGCAGCTCAAACCAGCCAACCAGAACCCGAGACCAATCAACCGAAACCCGGAACCAAGCAACTAGAACCCGAAACCAACCAACCAGAACCCATGGCAGAGGATGATATCCCAACAGAAGAGCACTATTGGACAAAGAGCGAACTTGACATTGTAAAAACACAAATATGCATCCTGTAGAAATATGCTCACAGATGGACTTTGACAACTCTAATTCTTTGGCTACAACCTTGGAGTGTTGATATTCGAATACCAGAATAAATGGACCTCTCCCCCCCCCCCATGCAAACTTGAGCAAACTTAAAATGTAAAAAACACAGACATACATCCTGTAAAAAAATACTCATAGATGGACTTCTACAACTCTAGTTCTCAGGCCAAAACCTTGGAGTGTTTGATATTTGAATACCTGAATAAACGCACCCCCCCCCCCCCACGCAAACTTGTTTTTCTTCTTCTTGGGAGTCATTATTAGCCCATGCTGCATCTCTCAGCCATCCTGTCTCAGTTTTAGATTACCAGGAGGTCTTGGTTTGGTCTTTGGATGTCACTCAGGCACCGATCTAGGTGGTGCAAGCGGGAGGCCAATTTGCAGGGGAACCCTTGAGCCGTTTTCACAAAGCAATAAAATTCATTGCGAGACACAGTGTCAGTATCGCCAGAGGGATTTGTATTGTGACATCACACTTTACAATAGCAGCAGCGATTGATTTGCAGTTAAAATCAATCTTAGCTCTTTATGAAATCAGCCCCTGCTCTTGGCGACTTAAAAAAACAAATATTTTGTAAACTTTAAACTTACACCATCCCATAAGAAGACTTTAATCTATAGCTACATACCTCTGTGGTTAAAGTTTTAAGTCAAACTGCATTGGCTGTTAAATAACTCACTCACACAAAGATCCTTGCTTGTGTTATCGGATGCATAACATGTCATAAATTTATTACCAGGTTGGCTACTGCCCTCCAAATAATAATGGCAACCTTCTAGTTACTTCTCTAATTTTGTTTATTTCCCCCCCCCCCCCCTCCCTCGTACAATTCCTGGATCCGTGCCTAGCCGGCAAGGGCCAAATTTCATAACTGCTGTTTGGCAGAAAGTAATGCTTGACAAATTTCTCTGTAAAGCACAAATTGAGTGGGGCACCAGACACAACAGTGTAAACTTCATGGAATGTTGGCTGGCAACCTGTTTTTGCTAAGCAAGATTTTCTTGTGCTTAGCAGGTTTTTGTGCTTACTTGCTTTATGAAATTGGGCCCTGGTCACTCTACAGGTACCAAATACATTGCACAACAAATTTGAACGAAATGTCAAAAGACAGCGTGGATTGACGTTCAACATTTTTCTGTTAAGTTCTACCTTCATGCAATCTCATCCTGAAAAGATTTGACTTCTATGTTGAATAATTCTTACATTTTTGAAAAATAAAGTTTATCTTTATCAGATCAGAAGTTATTTGCAACTGTCTTGTTTTGTTTTGTTTTGTTTTGTTTTGTTTTGTTTTCATTGTGTGAATCACCCAAGTGGAATCTCACAGAAGTACTTCGTAATTCAATCCTATTCAGTTAAACAAACTTTATTATCCCAGATAAGGCATACAAAAGATTGGGCAGCTCCATAAAAAGAAATAGTTTTAATAATACCAACTAGGCAAACACATGTAACAATAAGAAGAAGATTATAAAAGTAAGAAGGATGGGATGAAACAATTTAGAGGATGTTTTGGGGTGTTTTTGTGGAGGGGGGGGCTTTACAGTTGTTTGTTTTGTTTTTAAGACAGTAATATTATTCCAATACTAACAGCTGGGGGCATTTTTGACACTATTGGGATGGGGGAGCAGCATGAGGGCTCCTGTTGATACAGATGGATCGAGACAACCCCTGGGCCGCAATACAGCTAAGCATAAAAAAACTGCTTAGCACTACAAAATTATGCTCACCAGAAAGAGATACCAGCTAACATTTTATTTACACAAAGTGTAATTGGTATTCTGCTTAGTTGTGCTCAGCATACACAATCTTAAGAAATTAGACCTTATCTGTGGGGCATCATGCACAAGAAATCAGATGTAGGCCATGTTTAGAAAGTACTAATGTGCATTGAAGAAAATAAATGAGTTTAAAAAGTTTAGTACAAAAATGATACACAAAACAGCTGTCGATAAATGTCCATACACAATGAAACAGATGTCTGTTTATAGTGATGCTCCATGCTAAGAATTGACAAGTATATAATGATACATAAAACAGCCGTTCAATGAAAACCGACGACTGTTAAATGTGGTGCTCCTCACTAGGAATTGAGAAGTATATAATGATCAGACAACAGCCGTTCGATGAAACAGACGACTGTTCAAACTGGTGCTCCATTCTAAGAATTGAGAAGTATATAATGATACACAAAACAACCGTTCAATGAAACAGACGACTGTTTAAAGTGGTGCTCCGCACTAAGAATTGAGAAGTACATAATGAAACACAAAACAGCCGTTTAATGAAACAGACGACTGTTTAAACTGGTGCTCCATGCTAAGAATTGAAAAGTATCTAACGATACATAAAATAGTCGTTTTTAGAAACAGACGGCTGTTTAAAGTGGTGCTCATCACGAAGAATTGAGAAATATATAATAATACACAAAACAGCCGTATAATAAAACAGACGACTGTTTAAACTGGTGCTCCATGCTAAGAATTGAAAAGTATATAATGATACATAAAACAGCCGTTTTTAGAAACAGACGGCTGTTTAAAGTGGTGCTCATCACGAAGAATTGAGAAGTATATAATGATACATAAAACAACCGTTCAATGAAACAGACGACTGTTTAAACTGGATATCCGCGCTAAGAATTGAGAAGTATATAATGATACACAAAACAGCCGTTAAATGAAACAGACGACTGTTTAAAGTGGTGCTCATCACTAAGAATTGAGAAGTATATAATGATACATAAAACAGCCGTTTAATAAAACAGACGACTGTTTAAAGTGGTGCTCATCACTAAGAATTGAGAATGATACACAAAACAGCCGTATAATGAAACAGACGACTGTTTAAAGTGGTACTCCTCACTAAGAATTGTCAAGTATTTAATGGTACATAAAACAACCGTTCAATGAAACAGACGACTGTTTAAAGTGGTGTTCCACACTAAGAATTGAGAAGTATATAATGATACACAAAACAGCCGTTCTAAGAAACAGACGACTGTTTAAAGTGGTGCTCCTCACTTACAGAATAGACAAAATAATGATACACAAAACAGCCGTTCAATGAAACAGACGACTTTTTAAAGTGGTGCTCTCCTCACTACGAATTGGTTCATAAAACAGCCGTCTATTCAAATTGTTGAAACAGACGACTGTTTAGACTGGTGCTCCTCGCTAAGAAAAACGGCCATATTGATTTATATTGGTTGTTTCTAGGATCCATGCAAGTGGTGTGGTGGTATGAAAACATGTGTGAGTTCATAACACGCAGTGGAGGACACGGTGACACTGACACTGACAGGTCGCTTTTTGTTAAATTTTGCATCTTCTTCAGTAAAAAGTAACGTTGAAAGCTCAATGAAAATCTGTACACGATATACACACCCCAAACTGCAGTCTGCAGTGAATTGTGCATGTGATCGCTGATGCCGGTAAGTAAAAACTTCAAATCCAAATTGTATTTTTTTTTTAGAACACAAAAGTTTAGTTTGTGCTTAATTTTCTCATTTTGTCGAACAAAATACTGACAATACATCCTATTCCTAACCCGCTGGTCCTTCTTCGTATTCCGTGTTAGTACATGGAAGAAGAAAAAGGCTGATGACCTTGGTGATTCATGCTGCGCTTGGGTGAATCTGTTCAGGTTTTTTTTACCTGATTTTTTATTTTGTTATTATTATTTTTTCAGTGTGGAAAGTATCTACTCTAAGTCTAAAGTTACCCCAATGTCTCAATGAGATGGGAGATATCCCTTTTTGTAAAAATGAGTGAACAAGTGGTGGCAGGATACTGAAAGTATCCAAAGGAAATACCGAGTATTGTTATTATTCTGTTGTTTTAGCATTTATTTTATGCCTTTCCCCTGCCAAGGCCATGGTCCGAAATGATCAGACATTTTGATGCATACTTTGAACTTTTCTCCCCTTTTCGGTAGTGAACTGAATGAAAAAGTGGGACGGTAAGACGGTAAGACGGTCAAATTAGGGTCCGAAAATGTTGTACGAGTGTACAACATTTTCGGACCCTAATTCCCTCTACAAAAAGTCCTTGTGGGCCACAATTATTACACTACAGAGACAAAGAAAGAGAAAGAAAAGGTTTTATATATATAAAGCTATCCATTCTTTTGTCTGAGTCAAATTGTAATAATTAGACAAGAAAATGGATTTGGAAGCAAGTAATATAAACCAAATGTCACTTGTGTGAAAAAGTAGTGATTGAATTTTACTGCCGTCGAGCTAGTTACAATTGTTGTAAAGGGTGTTTAGATTCATGTAAAGAAGAACAGAGCATTTTAACATACAAAACAACAAAGAAAATTAAGTTATAAAGTTTTGTTGTTTGGTTGCAGTTTGGAATGCCTGTGAACCTGTAGACAGCCTTTTTGTTTTTAGGAGCTACATCTAGAAGACAACCAAACAAAATGCCTAAGAGAAAAGGAAAAGGTCCCACACAGCTCAACCCTGCTAAACGATGGCTCCTGACGTGGAACATGAATGATGAGAACCAGGGAGCTTCAACTAGCTGCAGTGCCGTCCCACCTGGTGCTGAAGTAGATGATGTGGAGTTGACCGTAGAATCAGATCTATCTCCGTTCAGTCCAACATCCTCGTCACACACCGACGGGGGACTGGTGGAATCCACAGTTAAGGAAACTGTTTGCCTGGTAAGTTAGACTAGAGCATAGAGGCAGATTCCAGGCCTGATACTTCACGGAGGCAACAAAGGCGATTGGCTTTATGCCCCCTGGTCAACGCCTGCCTGCCCTTGAAATGCTCCAGTAGAAATTTACAATTTCCTCAAAGGGTGCCCTTAACTAAGCTAGAAGGAAACGCCGTTGTACCCCCTGCCCTTTTAAAAACGAAGCATACAGGCCTGCACAGGTGTTCCAAAATTGTGGTTGTTCAACCTCCATTTTGCTGTTCAGGAAATCTGTGCATTTATGCAAGACCTCTTGCAAGACCTCTTGTTCTAAGTCGTTTGATCTTCTAAAGTTCCTTTTATTACAAATGTGTACTCTCTTTGTATAGTTACTTTTGTTTTCTTTGTTTTATATACAAATAACAGGCACCTCCCAATCATATCACAAAGGCTGAATACAATACCCTGTGGGAACGAGCTAGCTATAGCATCACTCTTAACGAACAGACCCCGAAGGAGTCCTCCATGTGCCAACTCGGGCAAATCACCCTGATCCTCAAGGCACACAGCCCGTCCAAGATTCGCAACCCCTTTCCAGAGACCCTTTCGGAAAGCCCACTCCGAGATCAGACTTTACCAAAACAATTCCCAAGAGGGCGCTGTTCCCTGTTTATCTGCGCGCCGAGACCACACTACCTGGTGTTTGATTACACGATGGGCAATGCAGAGAATGCGCCAACGGGGTACTCTCCATCTGTGTACATGTGCCTTGTAGCTGAGATTGTTAATGAGCCAAAAGATGTATGCTTGGACTCCCTGCAGTACATTTGCCATCAACAGACATTAAAAACTAAGGTAAATTTAACCCTCACAGCCACTGGCTATTTTAGTTAATTTTGTATTGAATAACCCCTTTCTTGTTATGAAAGTTGCCATGTTGTAGGGCAGGTATTTGAATGGTGACGTCATATTTATTGTTGTCTATTGTGTCAAAATATCTAGCAAATATCAATCTCTTTGGGATCTTAATCAAAGTAATAATAATAATTATGAACTACTCTTGAGTTATACAGTAGTAAGAAAATAGAGACAAGGGGCTTGTGCATGAAGGAAAATTTAGTTGACACATTGGGCTGTTGCAATATAAATGCGATTTCATCATTGGTTTACCACCGGGCCTCTTATCTGTTATGTTTATTGTGAAAAGGAACCTTTGTTTTACTCGCCAAGTGGAATAGTAAAGGTGTTTTGGATTCCCTGCATTGTTTTCACTCCCATTCATGAGAAGGAAGACCCAAAAAAGATCCATTTTGTGAAACCTGACTAGGATTTGTTTTTTCCACTGTTGTTCTGAACTTACTGTTTTTTGGTCTCTTTGTTTGTATAAATTCAAAGCACAACCTAATCACTTAATCACCCACAGCTGAAACTCATTCACCACGATTACAATTCCAAGACGGGTCATCTGTCGCTGTCTGTCTGCATTCCCCATCAAGGAATATCCACACCAGCGTTTGCCGCAGAATTCGTCACTAGAGCAGATGTCTATTCCCATCATATACAGAGGATCATGCACTGGTTCCATGGCTACCCACTCCCAGGTTAGTTTATAAACAATAACAGCAATAAGTCCAATATGAATTCATTCAATCGTTCATTAATTCTTTCCTGATTTTGCATGAATACACCCACTTTCCAATTGGCGACTACATAAGGTCATCTATATGTTATATAATATAAATAAACTTCTTAGTGTTAGTTATTTCCCTCTAGTCGACCCCATAACATTACAACAATAGTAAAACTACCGGACTATGTGCTCGAGCAGGGGTAGTCTAGTTTATGTAGAAACATTCAACATTGACTATTTGTCTTTCATATTTTATAGCACAACATGTTGAAGAAAATAACAAACACAATATCTTCCTTCCTGATAGCACCACTGCTCCACGATGTTACTTCCAAACGGCACGATTTCAACAAACTCTTTGACGCAATACGCCTTCGGCATGCTATAAATGGAGACGACTCCATTACCCTGGACGTCCAATTGCAGAGTCCGTACCTCGTGCCGACCCTCCGAGAGTACCAGCGTCAGGCAGTGGCCTGGATGCTGCAGAAGGAGGGCTACGGGATTAAGAGACGGGAGGAAGAGGAGGAGGAGGAGAGTGTAGAAGGGAAGCTGCATTGCCTCTGGTCAAAGGTCAGACTGGGTGAGGAGACATTGTATTACAATGTACACAGTGGACAGTAAGTAAAAATTTGCTTCAGTTACCTTAAATGTAGGGTCAAACTTGAGACGCAAGTAGGGTATTAAAATGTAAAAGAATGTTAAAAGCTATTTCCAAATTGCCCTAATGGTGAAACGAGGTCGACAGTAAAAACAAAAATTAGGAACAAAACAAAATTTAGACCTTCCTTGTCTTGAAAATGTAAGCTCAAATAATATCCAGTGAGAGTGGTTGACATCTCTTTTGTTGACGGAACTATCTGACTTGAATCCTCTTCGAACTGATTATTGAATTGAATTGAATTGTTTATGCGTCAAGTATTGACCCCTTGCACGTCCGTCACACACGGCGACTGTGCCACGCTCACCATGTTGGTGGGCACATAGGTTAACGTGTAAACACGGCGTCACCTAAAATTTGCCCTTCACTGAATAACGCACAGTGACATTGCCCACCAGTATGGTGCATCCAAGATTATTCTGATGATGACAGCAGGTGAATTGGGTCAATAAAACAAACATGAAATTTCATTGAATACATTAGTTTCAATTTCCTCCTGAGTATTTCCATCCTATGTACTTTGTAGTCTAAAATGTGACTTTGAAATACGTTCCTGTACGGGAGTTAATTGACCCCTTCAAGAATATATTTCCATCGGGAGGGACAAATTTGATGGAGGGCTTCCTCAATCAGACTGATTGTAATATTCTCTTTGATTTTAGTGTGAGATTTGTGTTTTAAAATTTTTTGCATTTTTCTTGTAATATTCTGTTGATAAACTCTATGTCTCTTTGTCTCTTGGAAAATGAAATTGTCTCTTTATTTTAATACAGATTCACCAGGCAGCGTTTCACTCAGAAGCCATCATTTCCTGGTGGAATCCTAGCGGATGAGATGGGTTTGGGCAAGACAGTAGAGGTCATTGCCTGCATCCTTGCCCATCCTAGGTACCCTGGTAGCGTCTTGGATTCCAACAACGACACTGCCGAGAATCCTTCATCTGATATTGATACTGTCAGGAGTACAAGTTCTGAGTTCTCCCATCAAGAAGATGACAATAAAGAGTCTTCTTTAATACCAGGATCAGGAGTCAATAATTCAAAACAGATGTTGGAAGTATCTGCTGGAGGAGCATCGTTGGAAGTCTCTCCTGGGGAAGCGTTGGAAGTACCTCCTAGGGAAGCATTGTTTGAAGTACCTCCTGGGAAAGAATCTTTGGAAGTACCTCCTGGAGAAGCATTGATGGAAGTTCCTTCTGGGAAAGCCTTGTTGAAAGTACTTCCTGGGCGAGAATCGATTGAAGCAAAGATCTCTGAAGTGGACTCGGACCCACTTATTGGAAGTATTGACACTATCATCGACATAGACCAACTCAGCTGTACCACTGGCATTGTAGATTCTAACAGCGAAACTGGTAAGATTCATTCTTCTAAATCTGAGTTAAATACTGTTGCAAGTACAAGCCGCTCAAACTGTCATCAAGGAGTCTCTAAGGCAAACCTCCCTCAGTTTCCTGAATCAGGAATTAAAACTGATCAAGTATTGGAAAACCCAACTCCAGAGGCATCATCGCAAGGCAAGTCTTTAGAAGTAGACCACATACACATACAGTATCACAATAACATTACCATGGACACAGAGCCATCTAACTCAGTAATCAATGGTTCAAAAACTATTTTCGCGGCTCAGACTTCCACAAGCTGTGATCTAGAACCACCAGGAAAAGAATTTCATCAAACTGTTCCGGAGAATACTTCCAAAGTTAAAGCAGAGGCAATGTATGTTGAAAACTCCCACCCAATTACCTCATGTGAGCTTCTCATCCCGTGCAAACCTACAAAGCTAGATTCAGTTGACTCTGGACTTGGCATTGGTCTAAAGAGTCAAGGGTCTAGACACCCTCCTCAGGAAAGCAAGGAACTGATCAAAGCTGAATTAACAGGGCAAGAAACCGTTTCTTTTATATCCAACGAGCGGAAGGATAAAATGTGCAATGATACAGACGGGGCTTTAACTACTTCTGCAAACCAATATCAAACGGGTAATGTATTAAATAAATGTACAGATTCAACAGATCTGAGGGAGGTATCAAGATCTGGACGAGAATCTCCTCTCCAGACCTCAAAACAATGTCCAAGTACATCAGAAACTGCCAAAAAGGGGAAAGGACTAGAGAAGGATTGTGAACTCAAAGTCAAAAAGACAAAGAAGCGGAGCAAAAAGCTCCCCGTCAGTATATCCAGGCGGAAGAGCAAGGAAGACCCTAACTTTAAGTTCCATTGTATCTGCGGTGTGTATGAAGAAGAGCTTGACCGAGAGCTGTTCTATGAGTGCAGGCAGTGCAATGGATGGCAGCATAGGAAGTGCGTCGATTACAGAGGAGTACCAGAGAGTGAATGCAGTCTGTGCCCAATGTGCTGTGTGGATCAGGTAATAATAATAATTAATAAAAAATACAAAATTATATCGCGCTTTTCACACCCAAGTGCTTCCAACATCATAACCCCTAGCCACTGGGCCATTGGGTCATTCCTTAAACCATCTCAGCTCCCTGGGGAGTATACAGCCTGTGCAACGATGGTGCAACAAATATAGGCTACTGTAAAGCTAAACCAATCACAAGAACCATTTCTGTCCTCACAGGTACCCATTTACCCCTGGGTAGAGAGAAGCAATAATAGTTAAGTGTCTTGCTCAGGGACATAAGTGTCACAACTGGAACCCAAACCCAAACTCTGCTGAACAGAAACACCAGAGCTTCAGTTTGGTGCTCTTATCCGCTAGGCCACATCATCCCACTAAGTATTTGTGCAGTATTTTACCTCCAATCAAATCAACCGTTCTGTCAGTATATTGGGAACTTTTGAAGGGGCCTCTGTGCCCTCTAAATAATTTCCAGCCTTTTATCTGATGATCATAAAGTTCCATGGCAACAGTTTAGTTGGGAATGTGACAAAGGCCAAGTTTCATAGCGCTGCTTAAGCAGAAAAAGTAGTTTTAAAAACATTACAAAACCATGCTAACCAGATTAAGGTTACCAGCCAACATCCTATGTGACATGTTTCATTTCTGATTGGTATCCTGCTTATTTTTGCTAAGCACACAATTTGTAAGCAAAATTGTCTGCTTTAAAGCAGCTCTATGATATTGGGTCCTGGCTTCATTGCAATGTCAAACACATTATTATCTACAGTGTACCCTAAAAAATGTGTGAACTGTTTTGAATATTTGTTCTCCCTCAGCCTGCAGTGTCATCTGGAGCCACCCTGATAGTCTCCCCCAAACCAATCTGCCACCAATGGATTGATGAGATCAATAGACATGTTTGTGCACGGACACTTAAAGTACTCGTAAGTTCCACTTAACTGTTAAAGAAGGATATATGCAGGCATAAAACTTTTCAGCTGATCAGCTGATTTTCTCTTAGAAAAAAGACCCTTAGAAAACTGAAAAAACACTGAACAAAAGTTAAGTGTGACCGGCTACTTTTTCCCCTTTTTTGGGGGTGCTAAGTTAGAGAAGTGCATGTTTGTGTATGGTGGCAGCAAAAGAGCAATTTAATACTAGGGAATGGTTGGAACACTGCGTGTGGATTCTTGACTGTTCCATTGGAAACACTGCACTGACTGTTACTTTGGGAACACTGACAGTTTCATTGGGAAACATTTCTGTTTCATTAGGAATTTACTGAGTGTTCTGAGTGTTTGCATTGGAAACACTGACTGTCCCAATTGGAACACTGGCTGTTTATCGGGAACACTGTGTGTTCCATTAGGAGCAATCTTGAGTGTTCCACTGGGAACACTGACTTTCCAATGCTAGGTGGCAGCAGACTTACCGGGTAAATTTCCATTGTTTACATAGTTCTGAACATGCGCATAGTTCTGGCTTTACCCAGTAAGTCTGCTGCCACCTATCATCCCAGAAAGTCTCTTACTGAGAATACTTTTTTTCCCCCAGGTCTATGATGGTGTGAAAAAGCAAGGTTTTCTGCACCCTCGTTCTCTTGCCCAACATGACATTGTCATCACAACCTATGACACGCTGAGATCAGAACTCAACTATGTAGGTCTACTTCAAACAAACAGTGAGCTGCTTTAATGTCTCTTCTATTCAGTTACATAAAAACGTAAAAACTGTGTTATATGTACCAGTGCAATTTTTTTATGGAGAGTATTTCCTTCTGAAATAATACTGTCAAAATTAATTCGCTCTCCAAAAAAATGATGTAATAATTAATATAAACAAAGGTGAAGAATTAGCAATTACAAAAAGTTCTATGCCCAAACGCTTCTTGTACATAGGTCAGAAAGGACGGCGATTACGCTACGCCAAGCGCTACATGGCAGTCCCTAGTCCCCTCCCAGCAGTGGAATGGTGGAGAGTCTGCTTGGATGAGGCTCAAATGGTAGAGTGCCCCACAGCTAAGGTAAACGCCCCTTAAACCACACGCCTGTATTAAACTCTCTTCACTGGCTTCTTGTTCAAGAGCAAATTTCTTACTAAATTTGTGCGTTTTAAAGGAACTTGACACCTTGGGTATTGTCAAAGACCAGAATTCTCATTTGGTGTATCCCAACATTCACTGGAGTTGCAGAGAGTTCAACCTTCAAATTATTTGTTGTGAATGTGTGTCAAAATTTGTATCGCATTCGCAGGAAGTACGAACCAGGCTTTAATGTTCTCAGCATGGACTTTGTTTGTTTGTCCTTCATGTCAGGTTAGATATGTGTGCTTTTAAGAGTTCAGTGTAATGTTTATGTTTGTTTATACAGACAGCTGAGATGGCTCTGCAGCTAACTGCTGTGAACCGGTGGTGTGTCACTGGTACTCCTGTGCAGAGAGACTTGTCCAGTAAGTTTATTGCTCACATGTTTTTTCATGTTGATTCTTTTAGACTCAGAGAAAGAAATGAAATTTACTGCTCATCCGTTGCATAAGATATGTTTTTCTTTTGGTGTTGAGAATGGGCCAGATTGGGCAGAATAAATCGGCATTAGTACATCCATGAGAGATGGAAGGTGGCAAAAAGAAGGTGTTCTTCCACGTGGTCACACCAAGAAAGCGCTGGAGTGGACAGCATTCCAATCAACTTTAATCTCATCAATTCGAACCTTAATATCTATTACCAGGGACCAATTTCATAGAGCTCGACTTCAAGAACAAGCAACATTTTTAAACGAATATTACAGATACATTGTACATAAAATGACAAACCTGTAGAAGTTTGATCGACCATTTGGGTCACAAGAAACTCATAGTGAAAGACCAATAATACAATTTGCATGACATCGATTATAAAGAAATGATTAAAATTCCAAACGGGAAATTAATTGTTTTTATTTCTCATCAAATTATGACATTTCAGACAGAAATATTTCAAGGGATGTTTTCTTCTATCATTATCATTAGACCGTGTAAGTTTTATGTAAATCTGTGATCTAAGACAAGTTTGTTTTTTACCGATAATGTAATTAACCTTTAAAGAAGAAGAAGTAGTTTTAAGTTTTTCTAACAATCACGATACCATGTTTTGAATTCCACTCTACATAGATTTGTATGGATTAATCCTCTTCCTTGGCATGGAGCCATATTGGGTCAAATGCTGGTGGGACAACATCCTCTACAAGCCCTATCTCCGTGGCAACCAGGAACCAATGGAAGAGGCTCTGGCAAAAGTGCTTTGGCGCAGTGCCAAGAAAGACGTTATCAATCAGGTGTGGATCATGTTCATAAAAATATAAATTCCAAATTGTAAATGTAGGATCATAATATCAGACATGTGTGGTCGCCCATTGTAAACAATTGTTGTTTTGTTTAAATTCCCATTAATTTTGAGTTGCATAACCCAAATATTCCACCTTATTCAGCTGAAAAGTATTATTTTTCTTATACCATAAAGTGTGAATGCAGATTTATGCTTAAAAATTGAACACTTATGCAAGTTTGATTGCTCACTAGTTCTTTAGCACGGGGGTTGTATTACAATTTAGTATTAGCAGATTTTTAAGCAGATGTTTGAGCACACTTATTCTACGGGTGTTTCAAAGCTAAACGCCACTCCTGGCAAAGGGCTTCAAGAAGAAAATGTTAGAGGTCTTCCTTATTAAGGCAACAAATCCCATGACTGGGACCCAAATCAATGTTCTGAAGATGTTACTAGAATGTCAGTCCAGTGCACCAGACCGGCTCATCTTCTTCTATTTCAAGTGGTGTCCTCGCTCAATGATATTACGGCTGAGGTTTCTCCAGGTCTTCCTGTCCCCCATGCACGTGGACACTTCCCCAGCTGTCACAAATCCAGTGTCCTTTTTCAGCAGATCGACATAGGTCAGATGGCCTCGACCTCTTTGGGCTTGACCTTGCTTGGGCTCCCAGACCACAAGCTTGCTGGCTGGAAGCTCAGGGTGGCGATAGCAGTGCCCTGCAAACCTCAGTCTTCTAGCGCAGATTTTGGCACTAAGCTTGGGGACAACAAAACTCTAAAGACAATTTTGTCTTTGCCAATAACTATTCTTTAAACAAAATATATGTTTTTCCTGTTTGCCAGATTAATATTCCAGCCCAAACAGAGGAAACCCATTGGCTGAATTTCTCACCAATCGAGACACACTTCTACAAACGCAAACACGAAGACTGCTCCAATAATTTCCTCCAGGTGACCGGGCGTCTGACGTTTGACGTCCAAACCAAACTCAGCACTCTCGATAGAGCTACAGTTCAAAAGGTAGGATTTCAGTTTAGGGTGATCCTCATGCAGGAAACTTTGTGAAAACAAGTGGTAGCGCTGAAACTGTGAAGCAATAATGTCCATGTAGGAAGAATAATCCACATTGGAATACACAATCTGAGAAGCGTTACCGCAGTAATGCTTCTTATTTTCAAATTTTGGGGGATAAAAAGTGATATCTTAGTCCATAACCCAGTTCTGCGAAGTGAAATGTTTCTCAAAAAGCATTTTACTATCCAAAGCTGCTGTGAGATTTTTATTGTCATTAATTTTCAGAGTCGTTACCAAAAGTATACAGAACCTAGAGGCTCTGATAAAAACTATTGGAAATTACTAAAAATAATTGTTAGCATAAAAACTTACTTGGAGAGCTGTTGATAGTATAAAACATTGTGAGAAACGGCTCCCTCTGAAGTAACTCAGTTTTTGAGAAAGAGGTTATTTCTCACTCAAATAGTACAATAGTTCAGCTGAAGCCTTTTTTTATGCTTCTGAAAGCACACAAAGTAATGCAACAAGTAAGCTTAGCAACAACAGGGTGTTTTTTCTGTTATTATTCTCTTGCAAATTCGAAGACCAATTGAGCCCATATGTTCACAGGTTTGTTATTTTATGCATATGTTGGGACACACCAAGTGAGAATACGGGTCTTTGGCAATTACCAAACGTATACAGACCCTTTAAAGGCCGTGTACACTATTGGTCATTGTCAAAGTCTAGCCTGCACAGTTAGTGTATCTCAACATATGCATAAAATAAGAAACCTGTGAAAATTTGAGCTCAATTGGTCGTCAAACTTGCGAGATAATAGTGAAAGAAAAAAAACACCATTGTCACACGAAGGTGTGTGCGTTTAGATGGTTGATTTTGAGACCTCAAGTTCTAAATCTGAGGTCTTGAAGTCAAATTCGTGGAAAATTACTTCTTTCTCAAAAACTATGGCACTTCATTTCTTTTTTCTTTGTGTTCCTCCTGACCAGTTGATGAACCCCTTGCTGAGGCTCCGCCAAGCCTGCTGCCATCCCCAGGCCGTCCGCGGTGAGTTTGTCAGCATGCAACGTAACAGGCTGACCATGGCTGAGCTTCTCCAATCACTGACTCTCAAAGCCAAGGTGGAGTCTGAAGAAGCGCACAGGCAGCTGGTGTGCGCCCTCAACGGCCTGGCTGCAGTTTGCGTCATCAAAGGGGAGGTGAGTCTGATTTGCACGGCATTTTTTGATTGATTCATACTGGTTGTGAAGCCATGGACTCTAAGAAAAGTGAACTTAATCACTATACTAGCCAAGAACCCAATGGAGAGAAGACAAAGACTAAATTTGTCTCAGGTTTCACAAACTGACACAACAGACTCCACAGAGGAAAAGCTGGGTTTAGAAATAATCGCATTTGAAGTTGGTGATCTTTTTATATCGTTCTTGGGCGAATTTGTATAACGGGGAAATTCCCCAAAAATTTGTGAATGAAAGTTGATACCTGAAGTGTTCTAGCCAATTACTTCTTACAAATAAAATCATTTTTAATGAACAACTGTTCAAAAAAATAGACAGAACATTTTGTGAAAACTAACAAATACACAGCACACATTGTGCAAATTGCCCGTATCAAAACTGTCACTTCGTGAAAACTGAAAGCGTCAGAGGGTCGTCTTGCATTGAACCTTCATTTAAGCACACATACTCATATGCTAGATTACCATATGCAAAATGTCACTTTGTGAAAACGAAAAAAAAACGGCAGCTTACTTAGATTTTATGAGAAGTTGTTCACTTTATAAACATAATTGAGGATTGAGATTAGGTTTAGTGAAAGATGAATGTATTTGCAGTTCAAATAGTGACAATACAAATGTTCATAACAATCATGACTTTTGAGTAAAACACCACTTCTCTCATCCCATGTTTAGTTATTTTGAAAATCTTTCCACCATTTTGCCTCGCCAGACACTTGATGCAATACAGCATTATCGCGATGTTCTGCTGTCTGCTGAGGAGCACAAAGACAGATTGAAGACGGATTCTCTACAGAGGCTGCACGCCATGCATAATCTACATCAACTGCTCAAACTCAAGCCAGAAGGTTTAATCCCTACGCTGAGAGACGGGGAACTAGACAAGCAGGTAAAGCCAGAAAAATATCCTGTAACTGAATATTGCTTTTTAAAGGCACTGGACATGTTTTGTAATTGTCAAAGAGCAGTATACTCACCTGGTGTATCTAAACATATGCATACAATACCAAATGGGTGAAAAAACCAGTGTATTAGTGAAATATAATGACCTCAAAACCTTTGAGATTGACTCTAAAACCGCAGGTGTGTTCTACTACACCCAGTCAAGCCTGCAGCGCTCAGTTTGGTGCATCAGCATAGAGCATGTCTTTAGTGCATCAGGGAACTGTGTGCCTTTTTCACAGACTTACAAATAGATTACAGGGTTTAAAAATGGTAATGGTGAAAGACTTCTCTTGAAATATTATTCCATGAAATGCTTTACTTTTTGAGAAAACATTAAAACAATTATCAATTCTCGATATCGAGAATAACAGATTTATTTAAAACACATGTCCTGACACGGTGAAACGTGTGGAAAGGGTGGGTTTTCCTAAATTTTCACAGGTTTGTTATTTTATATATAAGTTGTGATACACAAAGTGTGGGCCTTTGGACAATACCGTTTACCGAAAGTGTCCAATGGCTTTAAACCAATTCTCTCATTAAAAATAAATTCCGACGGAAACCCAACAAAAAATGAGATTTGTTATCCGACTATCTGTCCTGGATTAATTTTGACAAGAGAGGCTGTAAATCCTAAGAAGTATAACATCAAAGAGTTTGTTTGGCTTCATCATCCAGACTGTCCGAGACCAAACCCAAGGCTGCTCTTTAACTTGTTTTCTAGATTTCTTTTAGTGTAATACTCAAACTCAATAACAAAACTGATTGATTGATTGATTGACTGATTGACTGATTGATTGATTGATTGATTGATTGATTGATTGATTGATTGATTGATTGATTGATTGATTGATTGATTGATTGATTGATTGATTGATTGATTGATTGATTGATTGATTGATTGATTGATTGATTGATTGATTTAACAGGTGCAGGAGATTCGAGATGCTTACCTGGCTAAGGCAGAGGCAGCTGTGCAGTCCAGCTTGACCAGTCTACGCCCACTCCAAGAGAAGATAACTGACCTCAAAGACCAGGTAAATCAGTCCAAAATGAAAAACAAACATTCACAAAACCACAGGCCTGGAAATTCATCTTGGAACATGTTGAAAGGGCAAGGCCATTTTCATTTTGCAAAGGAAACTTCCATTGTAAAATCTTCAAGTCAATGGGAAACGTTTGAAGGGGCACCAAATGTCATTCCAGACCTGAAACCCCAGACAGAAACTAAACTAAACCCAGTTCATACTTGTTAGTGAGGCAATCATTGGCATGGAAAGTTTTTTTCAAATTGTGACGCTAGAAAATTTGTTAAAAAGTTTGATAATTAGTATGGAAATTATGCAATACATATATCTAGTTATTGTTATTATTTTTTATTACTCTTATTATAATAAATATGATTAATTATTTGACATCAACAATACAAACACAACATGTACAATACAAGGCAATAAAAGGAACAAAACAGAAGTAACAAAACTAATTCTAAAAACTAATTCCCAATTTGTTTTTCCCCAAAGCCTTCTTCTGCTGGCCCTTGGTGGGTGGAAGGTCTGCAATACATACAGTATTTGGGATTTGATGAAGAGTTCATTGACAAGGTTAAGAACGCCTTGCAGTCTACAACAAGGAACGATACCCTGAGCGTTGTCAACCAGTAAGAAACCTTTGGTGTTTTCATGTAGGATGTTTTCTCATTAACCCTCCTACTCTTGGTGCCATTTACAGCGAGTCGACCGACCATGTGGAAGAAGCAGTCATTCTACTGTATGGGTTGTGTACTGTGTGCATAGAAATAACTGTGTAGATGTAGCCACCACGTGGTGTCAAGTTGCAGGCTGGCTAAGTTTATCTATCATTCAAAATTTAACTGGACAAAACTTAATGGTCAAACAGTAGGAGGGTTCATCATGTTGAGTTTTCATGTATTGCTGTAAAACAGGCTGTTCTGTAAACTAATCAATAGAATTTAACACACATTTTTCAGATACGTTTCAAATTCTCTTGATGAATTAAAACTCCTCTTGATTTTCCTTCCAAGTTTTTCTACCATCCGAGGCCTACAGATGGTTTTAGTCACCAAGATGGATGATTTGACCGCTGCGTACCAACGTCTTCAATCTGGCATGATGAGACTCAATGTTGAGGTCAATCAGGAACTGGTATCCGAGGCAACAGACTGCCATCTGAGACCTTTCGGAGGGAAACCAAAGAACAGGTATAGTTTCCATTTCAATTGGTTGAGTATGTACTGCTATGACATTAAGGGGCTCTGACCCATGACATTATGTCAAGGGATGTTTTCTACTATCATCATCATTAGACCGTGTAAAGTTTTATGTAAATGTGTGATCTTCACTGGGGTTTTTTTTCTTACCAGTTCTGTAGTGTTCCTTCTATGCAATAAACCAATTAATTAAAGTCACATGGAAGTGGTATTTTGTCAAAATAAAGCTTTTGTCATTAAAATATGTGTTTTGATGAGTGGAATATGAATAAACAATTAACTAAGGTTTAAAAAAATTAGTTTCCATGTTATTAACAAATTTGAAAAAAAGTCCGACCCGAGAGGGCGCTGTTCGTGACGTCAACGGAGGCGCAATGAATCGCATGCAGTGCCAACACAAGATAGTGATGCTTGGCGCAAGCTAAAAACATGCCCTCAAAGTTGAAACAATACCTGATTTTGTACACATTAGGCAAATGCTTCTTTAGGTTTGTTACGTCTTTCAGGTACCTTCTTCGACTTCCCCACTATCTGGAAAAATTGTTAGGGATGGCGTCATGTTTTAGAAAAGAACTTTTCTCTTCATGTCAAAATGTGTAGTGTTTTCCTGATTCTCAAAGCACGACGGCTCAAAGTGTTTGCTGGACAGTGCCAACACAAGATAGTGATGCTTGGCGCAAGCTAAAAACATGCCTTTAAAGTTGAAACAATACCTGATTTTGTACACATTAGGCAAATGCTTCTTTAGGTTTGTTACGTCTTTCAGGTACCTTCTTCGACTTCCCCACTATCTGGAAAAATTGTTAGGGATGGCGTCATGTTTTAGAAAAGAACTTTTCTCTTCATGTCAAAATGTGTAGTGTTTTCCTGATTCTCAAAGCACGACGGCTCAAAGTGTTTGCTGCACTGCGGTTGAAAAGACGTCATCTTTAGTTGTTACACCTGGTCGCCATTGCCGGGAAAATGCAAGAAAAAACCTTTTTTCGAAACGTACAAACTCACGACTAGGACTTGAATGTACTTGCACGTACGTGTCTTCGATGTTCGATCGAGGCAAAGTCTGCCTCGATTGATGTCACAAAAGGGGTAGGCGGATTCACCCCCACACAACTTTTTTTTTTTTTTTCTTTCATATAAATCGTTAAAAACAATTACTAAAAAATTATTTTATTGTTCAGAAACATAATTGTACTCTAATGTTTGAAGAAAAAAAAAGTTCTATTTCCAGGTGACTCTAAAACAAAATTTAAAATCTTTTGTTTTTTTATATTTTTTATCAGGTGTCCATTCTGTAGAGTGCATACGTTGTTCACAGAGTATGAAACATGTTTGTTTTCCATCAAGCAAAGGTAAGACAAGTAGTAGTTTTTTTTATGGATTAAGAGGTTGTTTTTTTCAAATCCAAATAATTGTAGTTATATTACTTGCTTATAATATTTCCCAAGTTATGAGCTTCCCAAGACTGGCAACCGTGTCCAATATTCAACTGCCTTTTATACCCATCCTTGGTTGTCAAAGGAGGGCGCTGTTTGGACTAGTCTGTCAAATGTTTTGGAGCTTTTGACGAGTCTGCTCTATTCATAATTAGTGCCCAAGTTCATGGCTCTTCTTAACATCACATTCGGCACTAATACTGTGCAAGCGCTGAGATTCTGTTCTAGATGTGTAAACGAAGAATGCCCTCCTAATCTTTTAATAGCACTTGACATAAGCGCGTAGTTCCCTGCTTGCGTAAGCGCTGACACTTTGCTTATGGTTATCAGAGCCATGACATTGGACCGGCTGCGAAGACTGAAGAGTGTTTGAGATGCTGGTTTCTTGATAGGGTTTTAGAGAACTCAGTGTAGAGTCTGCACTGCTCTGATTCATCACTGTTTTGGTTTCCTTTACAAATAAAAAATGTAAATTCTAATGATTTTTTCCACATCACGAAGGGACAACATGGCGGATCCGGATCCAGAGGATGATGATAGCAATGTGACAGGACCTAAACTCCTAGGTTCCTGGGCTGCTAGCGAGACAGAGAGAATCCTTCGATCTCTCCTGGCGTTCCTGAAGCATCACGGCGCTGATGAAGATGTCTTGCAGGAAGGCAACGATTATGTGGAGATGGTGGACACACAGAAGAAAGAGTTTAAGGTAAAAAACTAACGAAACAGTCACAGAAGCTTCTAAAGATTATATACAGTGCTAACACATCCCTGATGCAAATTTAACATCTATTATATCGTTGCAGCACCAGCTGCCAGAAAAATAGGATTCGAACTGCCTCTAGCTACCGGGTATCTCGGTAGTCTAGTTGGTAAGACACTGCTCTAGAACTGCAAGGGTCATTGGTTCGAATCCCCCTTCGAGTAACATGCCTGTGATATTTTTTCACAGGACTCGGGAAAGTACTGAGTATACAGTGCTAACACACATCGGTGTATGGGTAAAAACCAAAATTAACATTCTTCTAAAGACTGTTCTGATTGTTATTCCCAGATACACAAACAAACTAACCTGTCGAAATTTCATTGCAAGAGGTGGTAGCTTTTTTTAGCTGGGCAATTTAGGTTCACAACACAAAAGAGTGGACACTGAAACAGGTAAAGGCCAGCTTGAATGTAATGGCAAATAATAATCTTTGCTGACAGTCATTCAACAAGTGGTCAATCCAATTAGAAATTTAGTTCACACAAGATTAGATGGTTCTTAAATTATTGCAAAAACTGATCATTTTGAGCACTTCTACTGCTCTTTATTAGAGGTGTTAGGCGCTATAGAAATGCGGTTGTTATTATTATTATTTCAGTAATATTGTGTAAAAGCCGTTTGATGTCATCACTCAATTGTTGATGTTATTGGGGCTTCAGATTGTATCCCACAAATGACGTCTTTGTATTTTCATTTTGATGTGAGCGATTGCTTCCATGCCCCCTGGTCATTGCCTTGGTGCCCTTGAAATGCTACAATAGAAATGTACAATTTCCTCATAGGGTGCCCTTTACCAAGTAGAAAATGCCTTGGTGTCATTGCCCTTTCAAAAACAGAGCATAACGTACAAGCCTGACACAAACTTGACACCAAGCCTTTTTTTTTTGCTTCAAAAGCTAAATCTTTTCATCCATTGGTTACCAACACTATACAATGTCTATAGTAAGTAGAGAATGGCAAAATTTTCACCAATAATTTACCCCTGCAGAGTCTGCGTGTCACCTGGACCATGCTGTCTGAGCGAGTTGCAGCTTGGGATGAGTTAAAGATGGCCACCATGCGTCTACGCCTGAGAGAAGCTCATGAGCCAGACGATGTCACCTCTCAGCCAAACGTCATCGAACCAAATCAAGTAATGACCCAACTTCCTTAAAGGGTTTTGATGCCTTTGTAGATCATATTTTTAACCATGACATGAATTTCTACTCACAGTGAATAAAGATGTATGTAATGTAATTTACTTGTAGAAGTTTCAGCTTCATTAGTCGTCAATAATTTGAGGGAAAAAAAGTGCAAATCACAGAGCAATAGTTTCAGGAGAGTCTCGTAAAAACGTTGTACATGCTAAAATAATGTTCGTCTCCCGAGACGAAAAATGTTTCTTTGACATTGCTTTACTCCTTTTTCAAAAACTACAGCACCTCAGCAAGTAATATTTGAAGGGAATTAAGCTTTCTACAAACATTATCTTCAAATCATGTAAAGTTAATGTAAATCTGATGACATTGTGTTTTGTGTCGTACAAAAAGTACCCAAACCCTTTGACATTATTTCCATCGATACAAATGGTGTGAACCTTTTTTTTTTTAAGATGACATCAAGTGTTTCATTTTCAAAAGACTGCTACTGAAAGCACTTGCCACAAACTCAACTGTTTCTACTACGCCTTCTGCTACTAAAATCTTTGGTTTTTAAAAATTGTTTTTGTAGTTGGATCAGCAGCGATATAAGCTTCTTAACGACAGGGTCCTGGCACAGAGTGAGTTGAAGAAGAAGCTTGGTCAGTTGGTCTACCTGAGAAGCCTCTCTAGTGCGCAGAGTGACCTACCAGGTGGCATCAATCCAGAACCTTGCCCGATCTGTGTGCGGGAACTCGGAAAACAGGTATGTAGAAGAAGGCATTTTATTAACAAAACTTTGAAGTGAGTTGCCAAAATTGATTAAATATAAACTATCAAGTACCAAACCACATGGGAAACTAACTTGGAAAATTTTAAATAATTTGGGGCTGAAAAAAAGAAAAAGTTAATCAAGGGAGATTTGAACCAACGACCTACGGATTAGCAGACCTGCGCTCTAGCTATCTAGCCTTATGTTGGCAGTCTCCCAATTTTGTCAACATCTTTTTTCAGGGGTACCAGTCAGAAACCATACATCCTTTTAAAAAAAACTGTTGTCGCATCCCCTTAAGGTGATCCATGGCTGCCGCTTCCCTGGTTGTATGGTAAACTTGGGTGTGATCCCTGGCTACACGGCAGTTAACGGTTGTATGGCTTCTGACTGGCACACCATAACAAAGATATTTACAGCATAGGGAGACAGCCAACATAGGGCTTGATAATTTCATTAAAGACAGTGGACACTATTGGTAATTGTCAAAGACCAGTCTTCTCTCTTGGTGTATCTCAACATATGCATAAAATAACAAACCTGTGAAAATTTGAGCTCAATTGGTTGTCAAAGTTGTGAGATAATAATGAAAGAAAAAACACCCTTGTCACACGAAGTTTTGTGCTTTCAGATGCTTGATTTCGCGACCTCAATTTCTAAACTTGAGGTCTTGAAATCAAGTTTATGGAAAATAACTTCTTTCTCGAAAACTACTCTACTTCAGAGGGAGCCGTTTTTTCACAATGTTTTATACTACCAACCTCTCCCCATTACTCTGTACAAAGTGAGGTTTTATGCCAATAATTATTTTGAGTAATTACCAGTAGTATCCACTGCCTTTAAATCATTCCTTAAACCATCTCAGCTCCCTGGGGAGTATATAGCATGTGCCGCCAAATATGTAGCGCATCAAAGCTAATCCATCACAAGAACCAACTCTGCCCTCACAGGTACCCATTTACCCCTGGGTATATTGAAGTGTCTTGCTCAGGGACACAAGTGTCACGACTGGGATTCCAACCCACACTCTGCTGAACAGAATCACCAGAGCTTGAATTCGGTGCTCTTATCCGCTCGGCCACGACACCCCAAAATAGTTCAGTTGGTAGAGTGCCGATGTGTCAGGAGATTCTGTCCTTCCCACACGGCAAACTGTGTACAAACTACTTCTGATAGCGCCCTCTTTTGAATCATCCTCCTCAGCTCATGTTAATTTCTTGTATGGGGGACAGAATCTCCGGCGGACAGAATTCTCTGTGACACCGACAATCCGGAGGTCATTGGATCAAATCCTGCTCAAGTAAATTTTTCTTTGTTGAACTCAAATTAACCCTTTTTTCCGTCCCCCACCAGTGGTCTGTTCTGCCATGCGGCCACTCTTTCTGCAATAACTGCATGGAGATGATGCGCGTTCATAACAGTTCAAGACGTAAGACCATCCGTTGTGCAATCTGTCGGTCGGTCTCATCCACCTTTGAAATATCATTTGTCAGCACTGACCTGACCAATGAGGAGGAGGACTGTTCCATTAATGTGAGGGTGAGTAAACCTGCTACAGGCGATCTTTTCTGAGACCAAACAATTGACTTTTTGTATTTTGCTCCTTTCAATTCACTCCTTGTCCACTTGACTTCTTCTGCTGTACTACATATGTACTAATATCTGACTAATATTTTACTTTTATGTTTGTGTTGTGTTGTTACTAAGCTTTTTAAAAGAATCCGGGAGGGTTGAAATGTGTGGCCATTTAACAACTTTGCTAGGGGAAGTTGGTAAAAATAAAAAATAAATCTTTTGTGAACACATTTATTTGTGGTGTTTGACTTTATTTTCCCGGTTTAAAGCCGTTACAAAAATGAAGCTTAACTACAAATTGAAATTGTTAATGATGACTGTGTAGCGCTGACCCTACTTTGTACTTTGAAAAGTTAAACCCTCACTAACATTTTGAACCTAGATATTAATAAAATTAATATTCTTTATCCCCGATGCAAATTTATAGATATTTCTGGTTTGCTGGATATATTCTACAAAATTTAATCCACATCACTATAAAATCACTCATTAGTTTCTTGATCTCCTATCCAGGGAGGCTATTCAACTAAAGTAGAAGCCGTGGTTCGAATCCTTCTTCAGCTCAGGAACCAGGACCCACACGTCAAGGCCCTAATTTTTTCAACCGTAAGTTATCAATAAAGAAAGAAATGAAAAGTGTGGAATAGTTTTCCTGACCACATCAGGACATCTTCAATTGAAACTGCTTTAAACATTCACCTTTTTAAAGTAAATGTTGACCAGTGATTTTCAACATACTTATTTCTGTTCCTTTTTTTTTTTAACTGTTCTATTTGTATCGTGATGAGCGCTTTTTTTGCCAGATACCGGCGCTTTATAAGACTCCATTATTATTATTAAAGAAAGACCTAGACAGATTGCTCAGTGCATAATTCAGAAAGATCATCCCTGAACAAGCTAAGCAGGCTCTTTGAAAAGTTCATTATGATGCCAGTCCGTATGGCGTGACATGGCCAAGCGGTTAAGAGCACCGGACTCGAGCTCTGGTGTTTCTGATCAGCAGAGTGTGTGTTTGAGTCCCAGTCGTGACACCTTTGTCCTAAAGCAAGACACATAGCCATGATGCTTCAACCTTCGGATGGGCGTACAGCTGTTGGTCCCATGTGTTGTGTAACGCACGTACAAAAAACCAGTGCACTTATCGAAAAAAGACATGGTTCGCCCGGTGTTCCTGGATTGATTGGCAGTATATTGCGCCACAGCACCTTGTATAAAACCATTACGCAGTGCCTTTAAGGAATATGTCTCATACTTCAAAACGTAGCTCCACTTACCGTGCAGGAAAAAATACTGAGCACTTTGGTATGCCCCTTAGGGGTGTGATAAAGCGTTTTTTAATTTTTTTTGTATGCAAGTCGCCAGACACACAAGGCCTGAAGGCCACTTCCAGGTGTGGGCTACATTTATTTATTTCCAGAGGCCGTTGCCACCTACTCCTAGGGCTGAAACAGGGTTACCCCTTTTACAGTCCATACGGATGTAGGCATGGGTATATAAGAACCTCAAATTATTATTTCACCTGATGCCATAATCATAATCCTGTTGGTTGCGCCATTTGGGACAATGTCCCATGTGTAATGCAGTGTAGTGTAAAATAATAGGCGTCCCTTTTAAAACAACTTAACCTTTAGTCTACATTTAGTTTGGTTGCTTGTTCATAATTTATCATCTTCACTTTTCAGTGGATTGACGTTTTGACTGTCATCGCCAAGTCGTTGAAGGACAATGATATAGAGTACCGTAGCATTGGACTGTTTGGAGACCGCCATTTCAAGGTAGCATTAGCTTGATTTCCTATCTTCCACCCAGTTATTTGTTAATAATTTATAAGCAGGACATTCCTTTGCAGAACTAAGAAGTCTCCCAAATACCAAAGTGTTGACCCCTTGCACGCGCGTCAAACGCGGCGACTGATGCCACGCTCACCATGTTGGTGGGCAGCTAGGTTACATTATTAACGCCGTGTCACCTAAAATGCACACTTCACTGCATCACGCACAGCATAGAGTTACATATAAAAACGCACAATGAAATTGCCCACCAGTATGGCGCATTCAAGATTTTTCTGATGATGACGTCAGGTGAAATGGGTCAAGACGAGTTTTCAAAAGGAACACAATCTACGTGGCAAGTAGAAACACACATGGTGATACCACACACTGCTTGGTTTCATTACCAGAAATGTATAATAATTACAATAAATTTCCATCTGTTAAATCTTTGCGGTACCCGCTGCTAAAGTAAACACATGTAGGATTTGAACTGCCTCTAGCTGCCAGGCAATCTCGGTGGTCTAGTTAGTAAGACACTGCTCCAGAATTGCAAAGGTTGTGGGTTTGAATCCCAACCGAGTTATATACCTATGATTTTTGTTCACAGAGCTCAGGAAAGTACTGAGTAGACAGTGTTAACACACATCGGTGTATATGGGTAAAAAAAAAACGAAAATAATATTCTTAATCTCTCATGCAAATTTCCCTCTATTAAAGGCAGTGGACACTATTGGTAATTGTCAAAGACTAGCCTTCACAGTTGGTGTATCTCAACATATGCACAAAATAACCAACCTGTGAAAATTTGAGCTCAAATGGTCTTCGACCTTGCGAGGTAATATTGAAAGGAAAAAACTACCTTGTCACATGAAGTTGTATGCGTTTAGATGGTTGATTTCGAGACCTCAATTTCTAAATCTGAGGTCTCGAAATCAAATTCATGGAAAATTACTTCTTTCTCGAAAACTATGGCACTTCATAGGGAGCCGTTTCTCACAATGTTTTATACTATCAACCTCTCCCCATTACTCGTCACCAAGAAAGGTTTTATGCTAATAATTATTTTGAGTAACTACCAATAGTGTCCACTGCCTTTAATATTTGATGTGCCGTGAACATGCAAATTCAAGTGTAGAAAATTTGTTTCCTTCCTAGGAAAACTTGATGGATTTCAAGCAAGAGGAGTGTGTGACGGCACTCCTGATGCCCGTACACAGCGGAAGCAAGGGTCTGAATATCATGGAAGCTACTCATGTACTACTCGTTGAGCCTATTCTCAATCCAGCCAGTGAGTTACAAGCTGTGGGGAGAGTTCATCGTATCGGCCAAACGAGGTGAGACAAACATTTATGAAAACTCTGAACCCCTATAAATAGGCCCACATCTCTCACACTCTTCAGTCTTCTGAGGATGACTACTATACATAACATGTTTTATAACACAGCTCGGTCTTAAATGTGAAATAAGAACAGAAATCTGGAAAAGAAAGGAAGTTTTTTAGTTGCTGTTCACGGTTCAAGTCAAAAGAGGGCGCTGTAACGAGTTTCCGCAAAACATGATCGCGCCATCACTAGACTATATTAGTTCATCCAACCAGAATTCAGAAAAAGCAACAGGTGTGTTATAAATCAAGCTAGTGGGTGACCGAGTGGGTGAGTGAGTGAGTGAGAGCAAGCTAGTCGAAACGTTGAGACCAATTAAGAAACTCCACGGTATTGAAGTTAATAACAATGCTGCATATAAATATGTAGCTTCGCTGTGAAGTGTCCCAATTGTCCTATATTTATCAGTATAGGACGCCCAAAAGGAAGTTTGGAGCGTCGCGGCAGTAAATGCATGCCTAAATAAAGCTTGACATATGATATGTTTTCCACCAATCAACTGACAAGAATCTATGTGTAAATATATCATGTTAAATAGTTGACGAGTGTAATATAGTTTGCAACCTGTCACTAAACCAACATCAAAGTTGATCACCCAGTATTTTGTTTTATTGATTCGTTTAGGCCAACTGTAGTTCATCGCTTTCTAGTAAGAGACACTATAGAGGAACGGTTACATGCGTTTCTACAAGCTAAGCACACAAGGTAAGTCAATAGAGAGGGAGAGAGACGTTTCTAATTTATTGAAATGTTTTTATGCTGCGACTGTTATAGTTTCATCTTCAGTTTATCTGTCATTATATTTATTGGTTATCATTGTGAGTCTGAAGGCACTGCACACCTTTGGTAATTGTCAAAGACCAGCATTCTCACTTGGTGTATCCCAGCGTATCAATGCATAAAATAACAAATCTGTGAAAATTTGGGACGCAATTGATCATCGAAGTTGCAAGAGAGTAATGAAAGAAAAAACAAAACTGTTGCACACATTTGTGTGCTTTCAGATGCCTAAAAAAGACCTGAAGTCTTTTAACATTTGAGTGAGAAGTTACACCTTTCTCAAAAACTACATTACCTCAGAGGGAGCTGTTTCTCACAACGTTTTACAGCTCCCCGTTGCTTGTTACCAAGTAAGGTTTTCTTTGCTCGTAACTATTTTTAGTAATTACCAATAGTGTCCAGTGCCTTTAACTTTGGTTGGCTGGGTTTCAGTGTTGAATGGCTTTGGCTGTTTTTGATGAGATCAAATGTTTAATAATTGTTTCCCTCCATTTGTGTAGCATTTCTAGGGGCACGAAGGTAATGAACAGGGGCATCGGGGCAAGTGCCTTTATGAATAGATATGGAACACAAATGCAATGTAGTCCCCATGTCATTGTGTTGAGTTTACAAGTTATGTACTGCTTTGTATAATAACAAAGACAAATTGATGTGGTCTTTTATTTGTGTTCTTTCGATGAAATGATATAATTTTCTCTGTATTGTAGTCATTAATTCATAACTAATTTGCTATGAAATACTTGTATTCAAATTTATTTGAATATTAGTTGCTGTCCCATATTAGTGTAGCATGTTTTTTATCCAAAGTTTAAATTAATATTACCTCCTTTAAATGTCATCACCAATATTCAACCTTCAAAATGATAAAGTAAATAATAATTACAGATATTTTCTTCTGAAATTTCATTACCATAAAAATGTTTATCTGTAAGAATATAATTTTAAAAAATATATAAAAAATAAACATTTTTTTCAAATGGTTTCTGACCCTTTTAGTGCCAGCCTAGACAACCTGGAAGGAGAGACTGGTGCACTTACTCTGGATACTCTCAAGCAACTCTTTACATATTGAAGGTGTAAAACCAGACAATGTTGGACATTGGAGCCTCAGAAATACAACCAAGAGGGCGATGTGTCTAATCTTTACCTGTGTAACACAGTCACAGAACCAGGGATGGGTTTGCTGGGTATGGACCCCTCCTCCCTAAGTTACTGTCTGTTTTTTTGTATTATTTTTTATTTTATTTTCCTTTTTGTAAACTTGGGACATCACATGGTTATTAGGCCTACATACCTTCATTCCTATTGCTCACTTACACATATTGTCACAGCCTTACTTGGTTTTCTTTTTTTGGGAAGACTTTGTTGGTGTATACATGAATCCATGTATACATGAATCCATAAAATCCATGAATCTTGTACCTGTTACGGCCTCTACGTTAGCAATGACCACAAATATCTATACCACGTTATACACATATTGACTGGCAATGAGGTAACTAGTGTACTTCTTTTCCCCCGAGGGACTTTGAGTGACTTTGGCCGAGGGAAATAGGCCTCTCTTCTGGTCACTCATAGGCCCGAGGGGGAATAGACATACGCTAGTTACCGAATTATGCCAGTCAATATGTGTTTTTATAACACAGCTCGGTCTAAATTGTCAAATAAGAACAGAAATCTGGAACAGAAAGGAATTTTTGTAGTTGCTATTCACGGTTCAAGTCAAGAGAGGGCACTGTAACCGGGCACTATTTTCAAAGACTAGTGCCCGCTCGAGTACTAGTTCCTGCAAAGCACGCGCGCGCGATCATTAGAATATATTGGTTCATCCAACGTGACCGTGTTTCAGCCAACCAGAACACAGAACAAGCAAGAGATGTGTTATAATACATACTGATGTATTAGGGCCTAACGGTACCAGATTAAGCAAAGCTGCATCATCCAAACTGCCGAAATGGCTGCATGCAAGAATGTACCAGATTAAGCAAAGCTGCATCATCCAAACTGCCGAAATGGCGGCATGCAAGAATTTCAAAAATGAAGACTTGCTCAGATTTATTCGCTCCCTTTGAAACCCAGGGCCTAAAGAGACTACTTATCATAGATATTTAAACCAATCAGAAGGGGGTATTCTAGCTTGCATATTATTGTCAAATTTGCTTGGTATGACATTTTCACTGGTGCTAGGCATCCCAAGAGATAGTTCAATATGGGACGCTGTCTTTTTTAAGGATAATGTGAATAATTATTTCTAAGTTTTGGGGTTATCCACCATAATTTTTATTCATAATGTAAAACCAGGCTTGAGCTTTTTTGACAGTCAAGTGATGTATGACCTTTGTGTATTTCTAATAAGAAATATTAAATTGAGAAAACTTTGCTTGTCTCTATAAACCGACCTAGGATACCAGGGCCAAATTTCATAAAGCCTGTAACAACAAAAAACTTACTAAGCAGTGAAAAGTATTGCTAAAATGAAATAGGTTACCAGCCAAAATTCCATTATATTTACATTGTTGTTGTGACTGGTGCCCCAATCAACATGAGTTTAGCAAAGAAACTTTTCAAGCAGTATTTACTGCTTACTACAGCTTTATGAAATTGGGCCCTGATTTCAAGGAAAGAATACAATCAATGTGAGGGAAACGAACTGATTGATGAAAATATTTGCATATCTGGAGTTTTGTAGAACAACATTCTTGAAAATGAAAGGTTCTCCAGATTTACTGATTAATCCCAACCTGGTTTAATCGTTCATCATGTTTCTATGCTCACAGAAACAGTTGCATTAGTCTCAAGCCTTTATTTTATTTTGTTTAAACATTGAACAGCCGTCAGGTTGTAAACAGCAGTTGGTTGTAAACAGTGGTCGGTTGTAAAACAGCAGTCGGGCCGCAAAGAGCAGTCGGGCCGGCCGTAAAGAAGAGGCCGTAGGATTATAAACAGCAGTCGGTTGTGAACAGCAAGAAGTAGGGCCGCGCAAAGAGAGGTCGGACTGTAAACAGCAGTCGGGTTCTAAAAAGCAGTCGGGTTGTAAACAGCCTGCGGCGATAATTCTGCCTTTATTGCACAACCATGGAGGTAGAATTGCACAACCCTCTCGCAATATTTAGGTGTAAAGTGGATCGTATCGACACGCATAATAAATTCTTAAACGATGGAGGAAGTAAAAACCAAAAAACAATAGTTTTGTTATAATAATAATAATAATAATAAGACTTGTAATGCGCACATATCCACCCTGCTGGGTGTTCAAGGCGCAGTAAAACCAAAAACAAAACAAAAACAATACACAACACAAAGAAAAAACAGACACAACAAAATTAGTCATTGAAAACCTGTGACATAAGATAAGTTTTGAGAAGAGACTTGAATTTTGCAGTACAAAGACAAGATCGAAGATTAAGTGGTAGAGAGTTCCAGATGCGTGGCGCGGCTGAAGAAAAAGACCTGTCACCCCATGAGTGTCGAGACTTGGGTTCAATGAGGAGAAGCATAGAACTTGATCGAAGATTCCTTGATGGAGTGTAAACTTGAAGCAGTTCAGAAATATAGTGGGGAGCCTTGCCATTAAGAGCTTTGTGGACAATGAGCATCAGCTTGAAGATGATTCGTTGAGAGATAGGGAGCCAGTGTAGTTGTTTCAGAATGGGGGTGATAGAACACGATTTTCTAGACAGTGTCACAATGCGGGCAGCAGTATTTTGGAGCCGTTGAAGTCTGGAAATCTGGTTGTTAGGAAGACTGTAGAGAAGAGCATTGCCGTTGTCAAGACGAGAAGTAACAAATGCGTGAATGACCTTTTCAGTGGCACTTTTGTCCAAGTACTTGCGAATCTTACCTATATTCCTGATGTGATATGATGATAAACGAACAATGTTGTTGATGTGTGGCTGAAGTGTCATTGATGAATCAAAAATAACCCCTAAGTTCCGAGCTTTCAGCGAGGGAGCTATCCGAGCATCACCGATGGAGATGTATGGCACTGAAACCTTAGTTAACTGTTGACGTGACCCAAATAGAAGGAACTCTGTCTTATCATCATTTAACTTCAGGAAGTTTTGTTGTGTCCAACGTCGAATCTCTTGGATGCATTTCTCAAGTCTTGCAATAGATGCATTGGCGTTTTCTTGAGAAGATTTAAACGTGATGTATAGCTGAGTGTCGTCTGCGTACACATGGTAATGCAGTTCCTGACGAAATAAAATGGGTTGGGGGGGGGTACAAACTTGGCAGTTTCCACTTTTTGACGAGTATTCATATTTTTCGTGCTGTCAGTGTCATGTATCCTTTTTATTTGACCGAGTCAAATTTTATTGTAGAATACTCAATACTGTATTAATAAAACTCTCAGGATATTTTACATAATGATCTTGTCTTCTGGCATATAAGTATTTTGTACATATACTGTGACTGGAGATTGTTCTTCAATAACCAAAAACTCTCTTTTCCAATCAATTGATTGCATAAAGATACACAAATCATTCCATTATCATAGCTCTTCGTGAAATCGGGACTCGATGAGCCTTGTGGCTCCTCTTAGTCTCATCTTACAGGGGAAAAAAAATAAAACCTTTTATAACGTGCAGGTTGGCCCCAAAACATAATTATCTAGTGTCCTGCTTTTTGGAAAAAGGGGAGGGCGGCCTTTTTTCTCTAATTTGTTTCCCAAAATGGCCGCCCGACATATTTAAAAAGAGAACCGGCTGTTCTTTTTTTTCTTCATCTGAGATCCTTAAAACATTCCCTTTTTTACGTCAGAAATAAAAAATACATACATGTATAAAGCTTCAAGTTTTTATTTTATCTGGCCTTGCCGTGGAAGTGACGACAGAAGACATGCTGACTTGCTGGATGCAGATGATTGTGTTTTCCCCCGCAAATACAGAATCGGTGCGAATATTTAAATGAAGTACGCCTTAAGTCAGAACGCACAACAAAAGCGCACCAGAGACTGTACAAGTGGGGCCGGGGTATCCCCGACGCCCTCCCACCGCTAGCACCCTTAAAGGGTGACTGCGCGGCCGTCTATGGGAGGTTGCCGAGCCCGGGCCGAGTCTGTCCTTAAGGTTTGCCATCAAGATGGCGAGCAATGGGGCTACTCAAAAGCAGCCCCGGAGCGAAGTATTATTTCCATACGTCGTCGCTTGGGATGTAGGTTGCGATGTAGACGAAGTGAGGAGTCCCCATTGTTACGCATTTCAACGCACCGCTGAGAAAACCTAACTCTGCTCAGTGTGGCAGGGGTTTATATAGGCGCCTCCTCCTGAAAAACACCCACGTAACGAGTCTATTTTTACGCATGTAAACAGTCTATTGTTTGATGTCGTATCTATGCAGAAAGGGTGACGTCATGTACTTGTAGTCTCACGTCGTGTTGTCAGTCGTGTATTATGAATGTTTTGTTAGTGTTAGAGGACCGTGGGTCATTTTTTAACGCCCGCACAAAGACTACGTTTGGCAATGGAATTGCTGAGTGTGCAAGCTATCTGTGGTAGGAGGATAAGCTGACGCGTCATGACGTATATATGCACTTATTGGTTACTACTGGTTGTGCAATCGCCGGGCTGCCTCACTTAGACCATTTCCTTATACACTAAAATATAAATATATTGAATCGAATGCTAGGCCTATTATATGTTTTACTTGTTTTTTTTTTAAGTTAACAATTAATTCAGAGTCAATTTCTGTCAATTTAAAACGAAACTGACATCAGACACGAGTCCTGGACTATACGCATATTTTCATAACAAAACAAAAATAATGAAACATATTTTCCTAATTTTCATGAAAATTGCGAAATTGATCTTTACTTTGATTTGGAAAGTAACGCTTCTACGTGCACGTCATAAAATTACATCTAAGAATGATCCCAGTCTCGGCTCTGCCTTTCCAATACCAAAAGCAAACAACAGTAACTTTATAATAGCAACAAAATAGCAATGTAAAACGTAACAATTTCTCTTGTTGCATGTTTTACATTATCTACAGGTTTGGGGTTGGATCGATTTTTTTTTTCCAAGAACATGGTGCAGCTCCGGTGTGGCAGGAGATTCTGGTGCCCTCCCCCTATATCAGACTCATGCTATATATATAGCATACAATTTTGGCCAATAACATGTGTAGAATAAGCGAGCTGTTTTCGTGCTTAGACAAATTCTTTGCTAAAGCAGCTCTATGAAATTGGCCCCTGCACGCTTATATATATAAGCGAATAGAAATAACAGCAAAACTTTGATCGATACCATTTTGGCAGTCGGGTAAAGCCCGGTGTGGTGGGTATGAGATTTTGCCCCCCCCCCCCCCCCCCCCCCTGAGCCTTCTGATTTACTGTCCCCCATACGGCGAACTGTGTACAAACTTCTTCTGATAGCGCCCTCTTTTGAAACATCCTCCTTACCTAAAGCCCAAGTATTTTCCTAATGGGGAACATAATCTCCGGCAGACCTGGCCTGCATGTAGGCCTACTTGTTTTAACTTGTGTCAGATTACCTTATTTAACATGACCCGTTGGAAATTAGCTCCTTTAAGAGAAATGCAAAAGGAAACTACAGTTTTCATTTGCCAAAAGTGCCATCTACCAAAAAAATGTGCACCCTTGATAGGGCATTATTTTAAGGAAAGGGTTGTAGTTTCGGCACAGCTTACAAACTAATGTGACGTGCTGTGAAATTGTATAATTTTCTCGAACCAGAAAATGAACTAAACAAAATTGACGTGCCTTTAATCTGGTAGAATTTTCTCGAAACAGAAACAATCTGAATGTTAATCTTGCTCGCAAAGTATGCATCCCCATGATGAAACATCGTCGTAATGCAGCAGGAGTTGACTCTCACTCCGAATACCTCGAAAGGACGAAAATGTAATTGAAAATTGGTATCGAATACGAATAATACGTGCCGAACCGCTCACAAAACACCACTGGTGTACAATGTTGACGAATAATCGGTTTTGAAATGGCGTATTAGTCGACTCTGGCATTTTTGTCAGTTTGTCGCGCATGGTACAGTATATGGATTCACACTGCTGTTGACCTTGGTGAAACAGGAAACAACCGTGAGTGTGCCGGAAACTTGTAACTCAAGCTTCTGTTCACACCATGGGAGGCCTATTGCCTGGTTTTGTAAAGTATATAAAGGCCTATCAAGAATTTATGTTCCAAGCTCATTCATGCATTTTTTTTAGGGAGATTTTCTTACCTATACTAGCGAATCAAAGTATTTACATACCGAGCGTGCAATTTGGAGTTAACTCTGAGGAGCCCCCATGTGACACATGGGTCACATTTTTAAAATAAAATAAAAACATTAAACAATTTAAGTAAATTGCATTCAAGCCGAAGTTATAGGAATGTCCCACGTTATTTTCACAGCACGAGCAAAATCATGAACCTTGTAGTAGTTTGTACAATTTATATTGAACTGAACTTAAAGGGACACACCGGCTCACAGTTTACGCAATTTAGGGGTGTAGAATCATAAAAATAATATTAATTTTTATAGATGGTTGTTGTAACCAAAAATTAGAAAATTTGGTTTAGTAATATTTTTTTAATTTATTTTTATACGGCTGGAAGTAAAACTATCTCCGAAGGTCACGTGGGTTATCCGAACCAAAAAAGTGGTTCGGATAACCCACGTGACCTTCTTTTTTTGAAAATGCGTTAAAACGGCCAAATTTGGTGGTTTCTTTTAGCAACTATTCTTCTCCATTCCTGGAAGACCTTTAGAACCATGTTTTAGTGTATTGTTTAACCTAAATAGCCCAACGAAGCCGGTGTGTCCCTTTAATTAAAATGGTTTGATGGTTCGCGGCAAAAGCAAATCCACGGGTCTTTGGTTTTTTATTGTTCTCAGTCTCACTGCGAAAAAAAATGTGTTAAAGGCAGTGGACACTATTGGTAATTGTCAAAGACCAGTCTTCTCACTTGGTGTATCTCAACATATGCATAAAATAACAAACATGTGAAAATTTGAGCTCATGGTCGTCGAAGTTGCGAGATATTATTAAAAGCATCATGTATTTTGTTCAGGTTTTCTTCTTCATGCACATAGCACATTCTAAAAACTACGATAAGTAATGGGGACCCATGCAGAAGCGCTGAAAACACTCAAACCAAAATTAGGCCTAATCAGTGACTTTACCGCTTTCTGTTGAAAGTGCTTGGTGTTGTTTTGATTGTGTCATTTCCTTTCCGTTTACTTTCCATTATTATCATAAGCTTAATTTTACACGTATAACAAAATTTCGAATAATGCGAAAATAAAATTTTTCATTCATTTCAATTTGGAAAATGGGACAATAAAAACCGAAGGACACAGCCCTGGAAACAGTATGACTCAGTGATTTTCAAGGTTCATTGCTTTTCGTTATTTATTGTTTTGTGTGTGTGGGGGGGGGGGTGTGATGTAGGCTTGGAATGTAGCATGGAAACGTCTGGAACATTGAACAAAACCAAAATTCAGAACATCAACGTTTCAATTTTTTTTTTTTTTTTATTTCATCATGCTTTAATACTTGACGTGTCATAGACATTCTAGATTTTTCTCCAGCGGGTTGGACCTTTGATGTGCGTGAGTCATATGCTTTCCCGGCCGGCTAGTAAGGCTATATAAGAGCTCTCACACGGCTTGTTCGTCAGTGGGTCACATCGAGTTCACAGCACTGAGAAACCAACCATCGCCCTCGCTGTCGCCGTCTACATGGGGCCGGGGCCTCCGAGCCACGGGGCCCATGCTAGACGGCCCAAGAAATGCACCGACAGAGACGGACTTCCCAGCACCCCCAGGGTATTCCATCAACCGGTGCGGCACGACGTATTTCAATACGTGTAGTGTTCAATAGACTCTGGATTGTATAGTCCGACGCCGGTGGCTGCCTCGGACGCACTCTACCCGGGCAGATCAAGGGCACACCGGCATCACTTTTTCCTGATTCTCGCTGCTCCTCGTTCTCCGTCCTGCATGCGGGATGAGATGGACCTGGTCGTGGCGTGGGGTCAATCTTCTTCTAGTCTCTTTGGCCAGGGGGACTGAAGACCAATCATTCTTCCACACCGCTGTTACCCATCAAGGGTGCGAGTATGGGGGTTGGTTGAAGGTCCCCTAGGCCCCCTCTTGGACGGGGTTTGGAGGGAGGTCAGTGTTTTAACTCTGCTCTCTTCAATTCCGTGTTTGTGGGGGCCTGGCTAATAATACATCCGCGAGACTGATCAACTGGCATGCCGGTGTTCGAATTAATAAAACAATGGCAGTATCTTATACATCTGGTTCAATGAAACTATTTCAATTTGTGTTCTTTAGTCCAGCACCTTTCAGAGGGTCAATGTGTGATTATGGCAAGTACAACAAGTTTCACAATTATTTTGTTTTGAGTAGTATTCTGCAAATTAAAGCATTGGATGGAATCAATCCCTTGCATCAGCTTGCACTGAAGCTACCCCCTTCACAATATTGCATGTACTGTCAAATATCTCGTGCATTGACACAACATCAGGGTCGTTGAATTTCTGCCTAGACACAAATGGATATAAGCCACATGGCTCGATTTCATGCACAAAGCAAAATCCATCGTAAGACAACATTGTCAGTATTGGTTAGATTACCTCGAAATAACAGCAAAACTTTGATCGATACCATTTTGGCAGTCGGGTAAAGCCCGGTGTGGTGGGTATGAGATTTTGCCCCCCCCCCCCCCCCCCCCCCCTGAGCCTTCTGATTTACTGTCCCCCATACGGCGAACTGTGTACAAACTTCTTCTGATAGCGCCCTCTTTTGAAACATCCTCCTTACCTAAAGCCCAAGTATTTTCCTAATGGGGAACATAATCTCCGGCAGACCTGGCCTGCATGTAGGCCTACTTGTTTTAACTTGTGTCCGATTACCTTATTGAACATGACCCGTTGGAAATTAGCTCCTTTAAGAGAAATGCAAAGGGAAACTACAGTTTTCATTGGCCAAAAGTGCCATCTACCAAAACAATGTGCACCCTTGATAGGGCATTATTTTAAGGAAAGGGTTGTAGTTTCGGCACCGCTTACAAACTAATGTGACGTGCTGTGAAATTGTAGAATTTCTCGAACCAGAAAATGAACTAAACAAAATTTACGTGCCTTTAATCTGGTAGAATTTTCTCGAAACAGAAACAATCTGAATGTTAATCTTGCTCGCAAAGTATGCATCCCCATGATGAAATATCGTCGTAATGCAGCAGGAGTTGACTCTCACTCCGAATACCTCGAAAGGACGAAAATGTAATTGAAAATTGGTATCGAATACGGATAATACGTGCTGAACAGCTCACAAAACACCACTGGTGTACAATGTTGACGAATAATCTGTTTTGAAATGGCGTATTAGTCGACTCTGGCATTTTTGTCAGTTTGTCGCGCATGGTATGGCTTCACACTGCTGTTGACCTTGGTGAAACAGGAAACAGCCGTGAGTGTGCCGGAAACTTGTAACTCAAGCTTCTGTTCACACGTACCATGGGAGGCTTTTTCATCCATTCATGGTTTACATGATGTATAAGCCTATTGCCTGGTTTTGTCAAGTATATAAAGTCCTATCGAGAATTTATGTTCCAAGCTCATTCATGCATTGTTTTTAGGGAGATTTTCTTACCTATACTAGCAAATCAAAGTATTTACATACCGAGCGTGCAATTTGGAGTTAACTCTGAGGAGCCCCCATGTGACACATGGGTCACATTTTTAAAATAAAATAAAAACATTAAACAATTTAAGTAAATTGCATTCAAGCCGAAGTTATAGGAATGTCCCACGTTATTTTCACAGCACGAGCAAAATCATGAACCTTGTAGTAGTTTGTACAATTTATATTGAACTGAACTTAAAGGGACACACCGGCTCACAGTTTACGCAATTTAGGGGTGTAGAATCATAAAAATAATGTTTTTATAGATGGTTGTTGTAACCAAAAATTAGAAAATTTGGTTTAGTAATATATTTTTAATTTATTTGTATACGGCTGGAACTAAAACTATCTCCGAAGGTCACGTGGGTTATCCGAACCAAAAAAGTGGTTCGGATAACCCACGTGACCTTCTTTTTTTGAAAATGCGTTAAAACGGCCAAATTGATGGTTTCTTTAGCAACTATTCTTCTCCATTCCTGGAAGACCTTTAGAATCATGTTTTAGTGTATTTTGTAGCCTAAATAGCCCAACGAAGCCGGTGTGTCCCTTTAATTAAAATGGTTTGATGGTTTGCGGCAAAAGCAAACCCACGGGTCTTTGTTTTCAGTCTCACTGCGAATTAAATGTGTTAAAGGCAGTGGACACTATTGGTAATTGTCAAAGACCAGTCTTCTCACTTGGTGTATCTCAACATTATGCATAAAAATAATAACAAACATGTGAAAATTTGAGCTCATGGTCGTCGAAGTTGCGAGATATTATTAAAAGCGTCATGTATTTTGTTCAGGTTTTCTTCTTCATGCACATAGCACATTCTAAAAACTACGATAAGTAATGGGGACCCATGCAGAAGCGCTGAAAACACTCAAACCAAAATTAGGCCTAATCAGTGACTTTACCGCTTTCTGTTGAAAGTGCTTGGTGTTGTTTTGATTGTGTCATTTCCTTTCCGTTTACTTTCCATTATTATCATAAGCTTAATTTTACACGTATAACAAAATTTCGAATAATGCGAAAATAAAAATTTTCATTCATTTCAATTTGGAAAATGGGACAATAAAAACCGAAGGACACAGCCCTGGAAACAGTATGACTCAGTGATTTTCAAGGTTCATTGCTTTTCGTTATTTATTGTTTTGTGTGTGTTGGGGGGGGGGGGGGGGGTGTGATGTAGGCTTGGAATGTAGCATGGAAACGTCTGGAACACTGAACAAAACCAAAATTCAGAACGTCAACGTTTCAATTTTGATTTTTTTTTTATTTCATCATGCTTTAATACTTGACGTGTCATAGACATTCTAGATTTTTCTCCAGCGGGTTGGACCTTTGACGTGCGTGAGTCATCTGCTTTCCCGGCCGGCTAGTAAGGCTATATAAGAGCTCTCACACGGCTTGTTCGTCAGTGGGTCACATCGAGTTCATAGCACTGAGAAACCAACCATCGCCCTCGCTGTCGCCGTCTACATGGGGCCGGGGCCTCCGAGCCACGGGGCCCATGCTAGACGGCCCAAGAAATGCACCGACAGAGACGGACTTCCCAGCACCCCCAGGGTATTCCATCAACCAGTGCGGCACGACGTATTTCAATACGTGTAGTGTTCAATAGACTCTGGATTGTATAGTCCGACGCCGGTGGCTGCCTCGGACGCACTCTACCCGGGCAGATCAAGGGCACACCGGCATCACTTTTTCCTGATTCTCGCTGCTCCTCGTTCTCCGTCCTGCATGCGGGATGAGATGGACCTGGTCGTGGCGTGGGGTCAATCTTCTTCTAGTCTCTTTGGCCAGGGGGACTGAAGACCAATCATTCTTCCACACCGCTGTTACCCATCAAGGGTGCGAGTATGGGGGTTGGTTGAAGGTCCCCTAGGCCCCCTCTTGGACGGGGTTTGGAGGGAGGTCAGTGTTTTAACTCTGCTCTCTTCAATTCCGTGTTTGTGGGGGCCTGGCTAATAATACATCCGCGAGACTGATCAACTGGCATGCCGGGGTTCGAATTAATAAAACAATGGCAGTATCTTATACATCTGGTTCAATGAAACTATTTCAATTTGTGTTCTTTAGTCCAGCACCTTTCAGAGGGTAAATGTGTGATTATGGCAAGTACAACAAGTTTCACAATTATTTTGTTTTGAGTAGTATTCTGCAAATTAAAGCATTGGATGGAATCAATCCCTTGCATCAGCTTGCACTGAAGCTACCCCCTTCACAATATTGCATGTACTGTCAAATATCTCGTGCATTGACACAACAACAGGGTCGTTGAATTTCTGCCTAGACACAAATGGATATAAGCCACATGGCTCGATTTCATGCACAAAGCAAAATCCATCGTAAGACAACATGGCGTATTATTAGTAGGCTCTGGCATTTTTGTCAGTTTGTCGCGCATGGTATGGATTCACACTGCTGTTGACCTTGGTGAAACAGGAAACAGCCGTGAGTGTGCCGGAAACTTGTAACTCAAGCTTCTGTTCACACGTACCATGGGAGGCTTTTTCATCCATTCATGGTTTACATGATGTATAAGCCTATTGCCTGGTTTTGTAAAGTATATAAAGGCCTATCAAGAATTTATGTTCCAAGCTCATTCATGCATTTTTTAAGGGAGATTTTCTTACCTATACTAGCGAATCAAAGTATTTACATACCGAGCGTGCAATTTGGAGTTAACTCTGAGGAGCCCACTGTGACACATGGGTCACATTTAAAATAAAATAAAAACATTACACAATTTAAGTAAATTGCATTCAAGCCGAAGTTATAGGAATGTCCCACGTTATTTTCACAGCACGAGCAAAATCATGAACCTTGTAGTAGTTTGTACAATTTATATTGAACTGAACTTAAAGGGACACACCGGCTCACAGTTTTACGCAATTTAGGGGTGTAGAATCATAAAAATAATGTTTTTATAGATGGTTCTTGTAACCAAAAATTAGAAAATTTGGTTTAGTAATATATTTTTAATTTATTTTTATACGGCTGGAAGTAAAACTATCTCCGAAGGTCACGTGGGTTATCCGAACCAAAAAAGTGGTTCGGATAATCCACGTGACCTTCTTTTTTTGAAAATGCGTTAAAAACGGCCAAATTTGATGGTTTCTTTAGCAACTATTCTTCTCCATTCCTGGAAGACCTTTAGAATCATGTTTTAGTGTATTTTGTAGCCTAAATAGCCCAACGAAGCCGGTGTGTCCCTTTAATTAAAATGGTTTGATGGTTCGCGGCAAAAGCAAATCCACGGGTCTTTGGTTTTTTATTGTTCTCAGTCTCACTGCGAAAAAAATGTGTTAAAGGCAGTGGACACTATTGGTAATTGTCAAAGACCAGTCTTCTCACTTGGTGTATCTCAACATATGCATAAAATAACAAACATGTGAAAAATTGAGCTCATGGTCGTCGAAGTTGCGAGATATTATTAAAAGCGTCATGTATTTTGTTCAGGTTTTCTTCTTCATGCACATAGCACATTCTAAAAACTACGATAAGTAATGGGGACTCATGCAGAAGCGCTGAAAACACTCAAACCAAAATTAGGCCCAATCAATGACTTTACCGCTTTCTGTTGAAAGTGCTTGGTGTTGTTTTGATTGTGTCATTTCCTTTCCGTTCTGTCCATTGTTATCATAAGCTTAATTTTACACGTATAACAAAATTTCGAATAATGCGAAAATAAAATTCATTTCAATTTGGAAAATGGGACAATAAAAACCGAAGGACACAGCCCTGATTTTCAAGGTTCATTGCTTTTCGTTATTTATTGTTTTGTGTGTGTGGGTGTGGGGGGGGGGGTGATGTAGGCTTGGAATGTAGCATGGAAACGTCTGGAACATTGAACAAAACAACGTTTCAATTTTGACAATTTTTTATTTCATCATGCTTTAATACTTGACGTGTCATAGACATTCTAGATTTTTCTCCAGCGGGTTGGACCTTTGACGTGCGTGAGTCATCTGCTTTCCCGGGCTAGTAAGGCTATATAAGAGCTCTCACACGGCTTGTTCGTCAGTGGGTCTCATCGAGTTCATAGCACTGAGAAACCAACCATCGCCCTCGCTGTCGCCGTCTACATGGGGCCGGGGCCTCCGAGCCACGGGGCCCATGCTAGACGGCCCAAGAAATGCACCGACAGAGACGGACTTCCCAGCACCCCCAGGGTATTCCATCAACCAGTGCGGCACGACGTATTTCAATACGTGTAGTGTTCAATAGACTCTGGATTGTATAGTCCGACGCCGGTGGCTGCCTCGGACGCACTCTACCCGGGCAGATCAAGGGCACACCGGCATCACTTTTTCCTGATTCTCGCTGCTCCTCGTTCTCCGTCCTGCATGCGGGATGAGATGGACCTGGGCGTGGCGTGGGGTCAATCTTCTTCTAGTCTCTTTGGCCAGGGGGACTGAAGACCAATCATTCTTCCACACCGCTGTTACCCATCAAGGGTGCGAGTATGGGGGTTGGTTGAAGGTCCCCTAGGCCCCCTCTTGGACGGGGTTTTGAGGGAGGTCAGTGTTTTAACTCTGCTCTCTTCAATTCCGTGTTTGTGGGGGCCTGGCTAATAATACATCCGCGAGACTGATCAACTGGCGTGCCGGGGTTCGAATTAATAAAACAATGGCAGTATCTTATAAATCTGGGTCAATGAAACTATTTCAATTTTTGTTCTTTAGTCCAGCACCTTTCAGAGGGTCAATGTGTGATTATGGCAAGTACAACAAGTTTCACAATTATTTTGTTTCGAGTAGTTTTCTGCAAATTAAAGCATTTGATGGAATCAATCCCTTGCATCAGCTTGCACTGAAGCTACCCCCTTCACAATATTGCATGTACTGTCAAATATCTCGTGCATTGACACAACAACAGGGTCGTTGAATTTCTGCCTAGACACAAATGGATATAAGCCACATGGCTCGATTTCATGCACAAAGCAAAATCCATCGTAAGACAACATTGTCAGTATTGGTTAGATGGGGTACAAACAAACTTTGGCAGCATCCTCTGTGTTCACAATTTTGGCCAATAAAATTGTCCATGTGCACAAACTTTGAAGGCACCAACTCCTTAATATTTTTACCACCGTTAATCTGGAAGTGCGCCCTCATGTCAAAAAACGAGACTTAACTTCTGACGTCATTTCACAGGGGCCAGACTAATATTTATTTATTATCTTAGCAAAAAGGTCGGGGCTAGCATGCGGCCAAGCTTGCTTGTCCAGCATCAACTAAAATATTGGGGCGTGGTGGGCTTATTATTAAACAAACACAAAATGTTTATAAAAAAACTAAAGTACTATGAGCGATTAATTATCCCGGATAATACATTGACATGTTAAAGACACTGGACACTATTGGTAATTGTCAAAGACAAGTCTTCTCACTTGGTGTATCTCAACATATGCATACAATAACAAACCTGTGAAAAATTTAGCTCAATATTGGTCATCGGAGTTGCGAGATAATAATGAAAGAAAAAACACCATGGTCACACGAAGTTGTGTGCTTTCAGCCCAGATGCTTGATTTCGAGACCGCAAATTCTCATAAATTTAAGGTCTCGAAATCAAATTCGTGGAAATTACTTATTTCTCGAAAACTGCGCCACACCAGAGGGAGCCGTTTCTCACAATGTTTTTGTTTACTATCAACCTCTCCCCATTACTCATTACCAAGTAAGGTTTCATGATAATAATTATTTTGAGTAATTACCAATAGTGTCCACTACCTTTAAAACACAATTAGCTTTAATCGTTGAAAACCACGCAAAACAAACTCTCATGACCTTAAAGTAGTGGAACAAGTTTGTCAGCATGTGACAACTCTTAGGGCCCATAGCGCAGGCGTGATTACGGAGGCAACGGCGACGATTGCCTCCTATGCCTCCTAGTCATTGCCTTGGTGCCCTTCAAAATACTCCAGTGAAATTTACAATTTCCTCATAGGGTGCCCTTAACCAATGAGCAAATGCCTTGGTGTCCTTGCCCTTTCAAAAACGAAGCATACCACAGGCCTGGGCCCAATCTCATGGCTCTGATTACCGTAAGCACAGAATCGGCGCTTACGGAAGCAGGGAATCCTGTGCTTACGGCAAGCGTATTTCACGGGTTAGCGGCGAATTGTGGCTTCTGCGCGTGCGTACTCCATGTTACTAGGCATTCTACGCTTACAAGGCTAGCGCAGAAATTCGGCGCTTGCAAGTAAGCGGGGAATCGTGATCGTTAGCGCAGAATTCGGAGGTAAGCAGAGCCATGAAATTGGGCCCAGATGGGTCTAATTAGTGTTACTATAAGCCGTTCGAGAAAAACGAATGGTACGGCAAACCCCACGAGTCCGTGACGCTCGGCTGCCGTTCTCCCGGGAGCGAGCCACTGTGACCGCCCCCGTGCCAGAAGCCGAGGTTCCTCAAGCACCTCTTCATCCGACGGACGTCTGTCATGACTTTCTCGTAGCGTACCTGGGCTCGCTGGCCGTCCACCACGGCATGGGCGCTCTCCATCCGTAGGTCCTTCATGACTCTGCCGATGCCCAGATTTCGGACGCGGGGGTCGTTCAGGTCGATGCGCTCGTAGGCAGTGCTGATTAAAGTTCTTTGGACAAACAATAATGCAAACAATCAATCAATATTATTAGTTATGAATCAAAAGTCATAATCGACCGACATTACGTTATGTATTATTTCACCATGTATTATTTCGGTGGCGCCAGCGTCTGACCGACTCATCACCAGGGCCCAATTTTATAGAGCTGCTAAGCACGAAAAATGTGCTCCGCATGAAATGTCTTTCTTGATAAAAACAGGATTACCAACAAAATTTCTATTGGTTGCATATTGCTTGTTACTGGTAATTAGGTGTTGGTTACTTATCTTTACAATCACGTGGAAATTTGGTTGGTAATCCTGTTGTTATCAAGGAAGAAATTTCATGCTAGGCAAATTTTCATGCTTAGCAGCTCTATGAAATTGGGCCCAGCTGTCCAAGACGAGTATGTGCGAAAACGACTCTTATACAGTCTACACTAAAAAGGCTTCATCAGCAGTCAGGCACAATTAGAACCAACAACCTTCCTCTGAATTAGCAAATTTAATGGTAGAAAGACATTTTTTTTTTTTTTTTTTTTTTTTTTTGGGGGGGGGGTTCAATTCCGATCTAAAGAAAGCTTTTGTGAATACCACAAGTCCAATAATAAGAAAGATCTCGTGAATAGCACAAGTCCATTGAACTTGTGGTATTTGACTTTTTGGGGTATTCACAATGGAGCTTTCTTTAGAATCGGACCTTACAACAAAATGCTTTTATTTGAGGACTGAAAAGCAAGAAAAATATTTATTATAGATCAGAGGTATTTTATTTACTTGGTGTGGCGAGCCACCTCATGCATGCTCCTCGCAATGTCTATCATGACATCCAGGTCACCGACCATGTCCTGGTACATTCTGTCTGTTGAGGGCTGTCTCATCTCTGACGGGTGAATCCCGGTGGGCGGAGACGTGGCAGCTGAGATGGGGGAGGTCCGACTGGGACTTGTTCTTGGTGTCCTTGATATACCCGGTTCGTCTTCATCCTCGTCGAAGCCCTGTTGGCCAGAGAGGTTGAGATTGGCGAAGATACGTTCCGGGGTGGACACCGTTCGGCCAATGGTCACTGCAGGGCGTTCTCGGTGAAGCTGCTCCTCTTGCTGATGTGAAAATAAAAGTACTTTCGAGGTGGTGAAAATGTGTTTGTACTTTACGATTCAATATATACAATTCAATTCAATTCAAGAATACGATGGCTTTCTCCCCAGTCAGATGAGGCAACTTTTCTTGGAGGCAACCCATGTCACTGCAGTGCGAGTAATTTTTTAAACAGTGTCTTAACGACGATCCCAAAAGATTTTTATTTTATTATTTATTATTCAATAATCTTTTTGGTTCCTTGTCTGTAACTGGTTCGCTGTAAATTTGCCTCGTGTGAACTTGCCTGTTCTTGCCCTTCCGTTACAATGTGCTAGCGCTGATGTTTGCAGCAGTAGCAGCAAATTTTGCTGCTGTAAAATCACAGAGACATAATACTGTACCTCCTGGATCATGTAGTGTAGCCCTTCATCTGTTAGTTGGTGGTGTATTTCATCGGTAGATGGTTCCGGTGAAGATGGATAACTCGTTACTGGAATCGAACTTTTTTCAAAGTGACTCTCCATTGTATGATTAAAATAATTTATTTTTAATTTACCGTCTTGATGGATGACACTTTTTTTATGAATGAGAAGGATTGGCCCTAACGATGTTTGTGTTTCTTGAGATTTTGTTCATTTTGCAGCATGCAGGTGGTATAATAAGGCAGCGTGTTGAGTTAACAATCGCGCGATGATCCACGCACGCGCTATGGTGCTCTTTGTCAAAACAGCAACATTACTTGTTCCTGCCTCAGTTGAGATAAGACTTTGAATGAGGGAGTCGATTTAAGATGTCTATACTAAAAAAGGCTTCCGAATCGGACTACCTAATAGTAATAACTTCACTTTGATTTATTCAACTTTTCTCCTGCTGTAAAAAATGTCTCCATAAAAGACACTCACAATTCTATTTAAAGCTTGTAAGCTTTTCTTGAAAATAACTTGTTTTGTGTTTAGAGCGACTACCGTATGGGCTGTAAACGCATATAGGCCTGCCTACACGTGGCCCCCTCGCCTAAATAAAATGACTTCAAAGACCAAGTTTTGCTGTTACTTTAGGGTTCATCATACTCCCACTTACCATTTAGTGATTGTATTGTCAATCAATAATTATTTGGAAAAAAAAAAACTATTGTACGTGACGAAGAGAACAGATTATTAAATGTAATGTTTTTTAAGTGGGAAAGGGACCACGCGACAAAAAAATTCCGTCACATTAATGGGGATCGACTCATTTTTGTGAGGGGGTACATATGGGTTGATTGTCAGAATTTGTATTGTATACATTAATTTAAAAAAAATACCGATTTTGAATAGATCTACCAGTAAAAGTGCCGAGTCGTCTCGGGGCACTCGTTGGTTATTTATTGCTATGCCCGAAACGGCAGTTCACCCGCCTAGGGGCATAATTTGCCTATGAATTTTCATAAAAAATTAGTTACTTTTAATTCTAATCGCAGTGATTAGTTGTTTCGATCACCACACCCCCCAAAAGCCGACCGTTGGTAGTGTAGTGAGCCATCTCGCGATAGGGATTGTCCAATTCAAACACTGCCACCAAGCGGCCTGATAGTTCCAGTCGGTAGCGACAACCCAAGATTTGGTGTAAATCGCCGCTGAACTTTTTCAAAAGTGTAAGTTTTTTAAAGTTTTTAAATATCCACACAGCTATCAATTAACGATTTTATTGAAGTAAATTTAACAATGTTTAGTGTGACTTATTTTGCGAGACATTTAAAGCTTATTATATTGCGTAAATTGATGATATTTGTGCAGTTTACCTTGGATACAGTCTTGACAACGATCGATGTTGCATTTTTTTTTCTCTTCGTGTTTGTGAAAGTTTGTAGAACTTTTTTGTTGGTCTATTCCCGGCATAACTTTAGTGACATGAATGCTAACTCAAAGTAATGACATTCTCTGTCTTGTTTAGGAGGTTTTGAAGATGTTAACAAGAAAAGAAGCTCACAAGTTCCTGAAAAATGTGCACTTTCCAGGTAATGTTTTTATTGTTGTTGTTCTCACTCCCTCACCAGCTCACCTGTCACTGCCAACATGGTCAATGTGGTACTCACTCAGTGTGATTTGTGAGTGTGACTCTATCTACTGTGTGTGTGGGTTGTGCAGTCTACAATCCTGGCCATATCTCATTGGCCCCACCCCCTACGGCTACCTCCTTTCAATGTTGGCTCTCATTGCACAGTCTTTTGCGTTCAAGTCAACATTGAGCGGGGGACATTATTTTTAAATGTTAATTCAGGGGGAAGTGAAGGACAGGGATTCGGAATGTTTATCATGTTTTTTTTATGGTAGGTTGGGAATGGGTTGTTCTAAAACCCCCTCGACCCACGACCCACGACCCCCTCGACCATCGACTTTTGCGCGATCTTTTTTTTTGTACACCGAAATTGCCACAGTTCACAACCTCAGCCAATCACACACAAAATTGTGTATGCTGACATCGACTACCATGCCTCGCACATTACAACAACACAGCGTACGAGACACGTAGTATGCACGAAGCAAACTTCGCATGATTGGCTGCCGAGATCGGGCCTGTGCAATTATGATGTACAAATAAAAAACCGCGGTATTTCCACGTGTATCTCTTGGCCGATCCAAGATTATTATCCCAACTGGGAACCTGCGTGTACCGCCCGAGTACGATTACGGCCAATTCATTACGTGATGATCAGGCGGACCAATTTCCGGCCGATCGCTCTCGTCCTGTGTACTATGGTACTACTAGTTGCTCTAAGCGGAGCTCAAGGTTGTAGATCCGACCATGGAGGTAGAATTCTACCTCCATGACCCGCCCGACCGACCGAATGGCCACACGGACGGTGTGCACTTGTCGTGCGGAAGCAGAGAGTAAATACTCCCAATTCTGTGTGGCTGATGCAGATAAATATAACCGCAGTCTCAGACTTGAAGTCCAGCCTAGTCGTGGAAGGAAGTTGCGTCGCGGATCACACACTGTGAATTCTAAATCGGGGACTTAATTCTTACTCGGCCGTAAAGTGACATTTTATGAATTCGGAATTGGGACATTCTTCGAACACGGGGCGGACGTCGGAGAGTCGTGGGTCGAGGGGGTCGAGGGGGTTTTAGAACAACCCGTTGGGAATGGGTGGCCCAAGCATTTTGGCCGGGATTGTTGTATCCTGGTGTCATGTGTTTTCAGTAGGATAACAGGAAAATTGTTCACAATCAAAAACTAAATATTTTTTTTTCAAATCATCTATCCAATTTTTTAACAATTACACTTTCACTTCATGGTGTGTTGAAATTTTTAAAGTTAAGGTTTTACGTTGTGAGAGATTTTTTATTACAGTATGCATGAGTAAATAAATAAAAAAATTGTTGTAATTTTCACTTAAAATATGTTAATATTTTCCCCACATTTACACACCATAGAATCCCAAATAGTAACCACCTCACGTGATCCATCTAGTGACTAAAGCAGAATGAAACTCAATCTAGCAGATATGGATGATGTTTCTTTGACTCATTTGAATGTTGGCATAATAATGCACTAGTGATTAGTACCAAAAATCAATCATTTTATAAATGTTTGAGCATAACCAACGGCAGGGAACAGCATGATTAAGCCTGATGAAAATACAGACCGTGAGTAAACTGCATAGCTTCTGTCACCGGTGCAGCTTGCACAATTTCGCGATAAACGTGAATCGAAGTTGGGGACCGAATAATGAGGGTCGATAACGTATGACGCTACGATAGACTGTATTCTGTCTGGAAAAAATCGCGTAATAACATTTTGAAATGCAAACAATGCTAGCCATCCATAACAGTAGCCTACTGTGTAAGATTAGGCAACTTCCCTCTCTGAGGAGTTTGTTGCAGTATTCAACAGATACAGATACTGCTGGGATACTGTTTAGCTAACTATCTATACTATAGTCTCTAAGACTCTAGCTAGGTGTGATTCTTTCCCACCTGTATCTTTGTTATTTTGTCAGAGGAAAAAAGCTCTGGAGTCAGCAGTGTTATTTTAAAAAAACAAACCCCCTGGAGAAAGGGATATATTATTATGATCATGATTTCTGCGGCCCCTCTTTCACTGTTTAGTGTTTGATTGAGCATGTCCTCCTTTGTTTGGGTGAAACAAAGCTTTGCACATTGCCACTGGATGGAATGTTCGGATCGATATTCAGCTTCAGTCGTCAAACTGAAACTGAAAGCAAATAATTGAGGTTACTCCAAAAAAGTTTTTCCCGGTTGTTACAATTTTCCACTGCACACCGTGTCGGCCAGTTCAGAAAATTAGGCAACTGTTGTTCACATCATCTGACATGAAGTGCTTCGGCTACGCCTATAATTAAACCATGTTATAATGCAAAGCTGTCGTGGATGAAATTGAAAGGTTCAATTAGGCCAAGTAAATAAAGAAACATGTTTAGCGTCCCCGCCCGCTTCCTTTTTACAGGCCGCGTCCTTTTTTGTATTATTATTTTTTTATGATTTTGTATTTGAATTTTTTGAAGAAAGGTTATTTTAAACGATCTCAGCTAAAACAATCTGAACGTCCTGTCTGAGTGTCTCGACCAAAATTTAATTTTGGTTGAATTTAATTTATGTAATTGTGTGTTTGAGCAGTAGAAAAAAGAATGGATATTTGACATTTTAAAAAGAATGGCGGCCATCTTGAAATAAAAAATAAAAAGCCCCTCCTCTATCCTTTTTTTGAGAAACCCGGACGCTAAACATGTTTCTTTTTTTTACTCGGCCTAACGCAGTATGGGCAGATATAAATGGGATGAAGATTATTATTTTCATTTGTCTACTCCTATTCTAGCCCAAGAACTATGAAGTTTGAACCACTCTGGTCACCTCGATGGAGATGATAGCAGGAGTACACTGATACGCGATGCACTGAATTTCAGTACTTTTTGGAGTCCTGCTGACAAATTAGAGGCATGGGACCACGTGGGATTCAAACCCCCAAACCCCAGCCATTCTAGATCCACAAGCATGGCAAAATTATTTGCTCATTTTCTTTTCTTTGTAATGATTGCTAACTTAGAGTTTATCTTTAATCCAAAATAAACAGGGGAAGAGAACATCGTCCGAGATTTGAAGTTAGCGGCGGGCTCCAAGCAATCTCGGCGAGCATTGATTCGGAAGAAGAGCGCATCATCCGAGGAGAGGAGCTCAGCAGCTGCTATTGAACTACAGAGAGTATGGAGAGGTCATTGGACAAGGTTGGTAAAGCTTTAAAGGCACTGGACACTATTGGTAATTACTCAAAAATAACTGTTGTTAGCATTATTTATAAGTTTTCACACAAGCGCGAGTGGAATACGTAAAATTCTAGCACTTCTGCGTCCCATATCCAACAAAGCTGAAGGCAGAGTTGGATATGGGACCATAGAGACGCAGACGCGCTATATTTTCTGTATTTCCACGAGCGCGCATATGATAACGTATTTATCTTCAAGCAAGCAAGCAATAATATATAGGTTTTTATCACCACTCCACGGTGCGAATTGGATTTGAGGATTAGCGCTTACTTGAAGATAAAAAAACTTACTTGGTGACGAGTAATAGAGAGCTGTTGATAGTATAAAACATTGAAGAGAAACGTCTCCCTATGAAATAACATGTTTCTAGAAGTGATTTCTCACTCAAATAATCAATGAGTTCAGGTCGAAGCCTTATTATAAATGCATCTGAAAGCACACAAAGTTATGCAACAAGGGTGTTTTTTCTTTCACTATTCTCTTGCAACTTTCGATTCATGACCAATTGAGCCCAAATTTTCACAGTTTTGTTATTTAATGCATGTTGGGATACACCAAGTAAGAATACTGGTCTTATGACAGTTATCAAAAGTTTCCAAATGTTTCCAAAGGGAATGTACACATTTGGTAACCACTCCTAGAATTCATGGCAATAAAAACACTAACAGCAGCTTTCGATAAAGCATTTTGAAAATCATTTCACTTCGAAGAAAGGCGGTTAAATATTAATCCCCTCAGAATTGAATATTTAAAACACAATAATAACATGTCTCCTCGCTGATACCCATTTAAATACCTGTGACCCACGGTAGTTAGGCCAAATAATGGATAGAGGATCAGGCTGTTGGTTGTTCTTGTGATTTACGTTATTTTATTCTCAATCTGTAAGTATAGAAGACGAAGGAAGGATAGCTGTTTACTCGTCTTCTACAAGAATTTGAATGACTTTTAAATAATAAATGCTAATGCATTTTTAGGATATAATTATTAATAAACAAAACAATAGAATTAGATTAAAAGATAAAGATTTGCTTAAGGCAGAAAACAAAGAAAAAACAAGATGGCGCACTGTTCCCGCCAAAAGCTTGCTGGCGGCCGCCATCTTGAATTATGTGACTTTATGATAGATACATCGTAAGTCCAGTTAAACAAAATGGCCAGACGTTCAAATAGTCAGACATTCTGGGTAAGAAGCAATTGTAGTGCTCAAGGGCACGTAAGTATCATGACCGGGATACAAACCCACACCTATGACTAAACCATCAAAACTAGAAGTTGAAGCTCTCAACAACTCATCCATGACATCTTGAAGTAGCCGCCTGGCCTTCTGAAGATAGGCGATTTCCTCATAGGCCTATATGATAATACATGTATTAAACCATTGTCATGTCTGTACATCTTTTTCAGATGTCGTCTCTTTGACATCTTAAACCCAACTGTGAGCACCAAGGTGCACCAAACAGGTAGTAGATTCATCAACAGTGAACAAGGTCTGAGAGATGTCAGAACAACACCCTCAAAATCACCCGACAAATCACTGTCAAAGCTCACAACCACCCAATCAAAGGTAGCAAATTTGGACGTCCCTATTTTGTGTCAGAGAAATATTGTATTATTTAGGGCTGTAGTTGAACCAGGTTTTTTGTCTTGGAATTTTGTATTAGTATGTAGCTAGCGTTGAGCTTTTGCCCCCCCACATTAGGGTCTGAGCCATGCTATTGCAAATTTAACATCTATTAAATCGTTGCGGTACCCGCTGCTAAAATAGGATTCAAACTGCCTCTAAATACCAGTCAATCTCGGTGGTCTACTTGGTATGACACTGCTCTAGAATTGCAAAGGTCGTGGGTTCAAATCCCACCCAAGTAACATGCCTGTGATTTTTTTTTCACAGAACTTGGGAAAGTACTGAGCATACAGAGCCTAACACACATCAGTGTATATAATATGGGTAAAACCAAAATTAATAGAATTGGAACAAGGTCTCCGAAATGTTTTCTTCTTGGTGTTTAAAGGAACATGTTGTCTTGGATCGGACGAGTTGGTCTATAAAAAGCGTTTGTAACCGTTTGTTATAAAATGCATATGTTTGGAAAGATGTTTTAAAAGTAGAATACAATGATCCACACAAGTTTGCCTCGAAATTGCGTGGTTTTCCTTTTACTTTGCGAAAAACACGGTTTGCCATTTATGGGAGTCAAAAATTTGACTCCCATAAATGGCCGACCGTGTTAGTCGACGAGGTAAAAGGAAAACCGTGCAATTTCGAGGCATGTTTGTGTGGATCATTGTGTTCTTCTTTTACAACATCTTTCTAACCATATGCATTTTATAACAAACGGTTACAAACGCTTTTCAAAGACCAACTCGACTGATCCAAGGCAACGCGTTCCTTTAACTTGGTTTAAAATATGCCCTACTGTACAAACTGGAGCATTTGTTTGTAGTAGTGCCTCTACATTATTATTATTTTTGAACACTTGATTGCATTTCTTTTGTCTTGAGCTAAAAGAGAACGAGGAATTCTTGTTAAGAAGTTGTTATTGTTGTCCCTCGTGTTTAAAGGATTCAGTTGCGTCCAAGGCTTCAGCTGTTAAAACAGCCAGCGCCAGACAGAGACTGGAAGGCTACTATGAAAAATACTGCAGTTACAAAAAGTCAAAAGGGGAGTCGGTTGTTATATCGTAAGTACTTTCAATTTTACAGAAAAATTTTATACTGAAAATAATGTTGGTGATTTGTAAATTTGTATATTAATCGAGGAAAATGGAGAGACGAAATAGCGTGTAAATCACGAGGGGATTTTCGGAACAAAGGTTTGTTAGAACATAAGGGCCTCTGAGCATAGGGCAGTCAACGTAAAATCAAAGTATTCTTTCTTCTTTTTAAACTGACAGGTTTAGAGAATTCTGCGCCCACTTCATTCAGAACTGGTGGCACAGAGTCAAAAGACAGCGTTCCACGATGGTCACCAACATATCCCACCAAGGGGTCCAGTCCGTTGTAGTCTCCAGCTCAACCGGGCCCAGCCAGACAAAGGTCAAAGTTCAACCAACGAAGAGGAGGAAGAAGAAGAAGAGGACTTATCCCCTGAACCCCAAGGAGGCTGCCAAGATTGTACAGAGAGCATGGAGGACACACATTGTGAGTAGACATGTTCCTAATGTGCAATAGTAAGCTTGGATGCAGAATTATCATTATACAAAAAGGGGCCAGACTAAGCATGTTCCTTCTGGCCTCAGTTTGGGTTATTGACCCAATTCACCTGAGGTCATCATCGATTAACTTGGATGCGCCATATTAATAATATAATATGATAATATTGAAGTCTTATATAGCGCACGTATCTACCAAACAAGGTACTCAAGGCGCTGAGTATATACAAACTTTCAGAAAGATAAGTTATCGCAGTATGAGTTTTGAGACCCAATTGTTTAGCACCTTATAAGGGTCAGGTGCTACGGCGCATACAGCAGCCACAGCCAAGAACACCGGGGCGGACCCCTTCTCTTTTCGAAAAGTGCACTGGGTTCTTTTACATGCGTTACACAACACATGGGACCAACGACTTCACGTCCCATCTGAAGGACGAAGCAATGGTTAAGTGTCTTGCTTAAGGACACAAGTGTCACGGCTGGGGATTCGAACCCACACTCTGCTAATCAGAAACACCAGAGTTTGAATTTGGTGCTCTTAACCGCTTCCACTGGGTGGGCAATGTCATCTGTGCGTTATTCAGTGAAGTGCACATTTTAGGCGACGCGGCATTTACAAGTAAACCTATTGACCACCAAAATGGTGAGCGTGGCACAGTCGCCGCGTATGACATGCGTGCAAGGGGTCAATACAGAGGTAATGGAGAACACATATTGTGGGTAGACATGTTCCCTGTGTGCAACTGTAGCAAGCATAGATGCACAATTCTTATTATAAAAATAAGGGGCCAGACTAAGATGTTCCTTCTGGTCTCCTTTGGAGCATGATGCACCAACAGCTAAAAGGGCGCACATGTTGCAGGAATTCATTTCCTCCTAGGTGACACAAAATCACCCCTGCACCAGCCACACAACCCAGGAGAAGTGGATGGTTGTTGCATCAATGGGCAGTAAGCTTGCAACGATTAGTGAGGATAGGTGATGACAAGCAACTGTGTGCCTTGCCTAATGACACAATTGTCTCAACAGGGATTCAAACCCCCACTCTGATGACTCAGCTGACTTGAGTTTGTTACCCTTGACCGCTCGCCTGACTATCTACACATGGTGTCTTGAGTTTGTTACCCTTGACCGCTCGCCTGACTATCTACGTATGGTGTCTTGAGTTTGTTACCCTTGACCGCTTGCCTAACTATCTACGTATGGTGTCTTGAGTTTGTTACCCTGACCGCTCGCCTGACTATCTACGTATGGTGTTATTGTTTGATAATTCTTTGGTGAACTAGAAAACCAGCACGACCAGATCTGCCCCCAAAACATCAATTTTTAACTAACTACTTTGAATTCATTCTTTGCATACAGGATATACAAGTTTACCGTTACTACCGCGACCTCATCAACTTCCGTTGCCGTGGTGACCCTAGTATGATGCTAAGATGTATCAACCCTAAGGAGGCGAAGATCTTAGATGCAGCAGCTGGGATACACATCAAGTTCAGACTAGCTGGGGTAAGTAGGAACATAGACTAAAGGCTTATTTGTATGGCTCTACATGCTGTAAGCGAAAATGCTTACCAGAGCAGGGGTCGATTTCACAAAGAGTTAGGACTCGTCTTATCTCGAGGAGTAACTCGTCCTAACTTAGGATTAATCTTAAGGTCTGCATGCTACAGTGCATGGTTGGGACTCGTCCTAAGTCTTAAGATTAGTCTTAAGTTAGGAAGAGTTTTGTGGAATCGGCGGCAGGAGTATGCGGAATGCAAGTGGAGTGTCGTGGCCAAAGATCTAGTGTACCAGACCAAAGTTCTGGGCGTATTGCACTAAAGTGGTCTTACACCAGTTTATGCCCTATAGCCGGCTAACTTAAGACACACCCAGACAGTCTTTAATTAAAGAACACTGCAATACCCTTGGGTGGATTTCACAAAGAGTTAAGACTAGTCTTATCTCAAGTTAGGACGAGTTACTCGTCCTAACTTAGGACTAGCCATGCGTTTTTAATATCTCCTAGGACTAGTCCTAAGTTAGGACTAGTCCTAACTCTTTTTGAAATTTACCCCGGGTTTACATTTTAAGGCCAGTCTTCTCTTAAGCCTGTGCTGAGCTGGCTATACTTGGTCTTTGTTTTGTTTTAACATGGCACTACCATCTGTTAATTGCTGAAATGATCAATAGGCATAATAGGGTTTACTCAGTTTGGAATTTTGTCCCAGGCTTTTTGTTTTCGCTCCATTGCCACTAAATTGCTAAAAAGGAACACGTTGCCTTGGATCTGTCGAGTTGGTCTTTCAAAAGCATTTAAAACCGTTTGTTTTAAAATGCATAGATGTTAGAAAGATATATTTAAAAAGTAGAATACAATGATCCACACTAATTTGCCTCGAAATTGCGTGGTTTTCCGTTTACTTTGCGAACTAACACGGTCGGCCATTTATTGGAGTCAAACATTTGACTCCCATATTGACTCCCATAAATGGCCGACTGTGTTGTTAGTCGACGAGGTAAAAGGAAAACCACGCAATTTCGAGTGATACTTGTGTGGATCATTATATTTTACTTTTAAAATATCTCTCTAACCATATGCATTTTATAACAAACGGTTACAAACGCTTTTCAAAGACCAACTCGACTGATCCAAGGCAACGTGTTCCTTTAATTGTGACACAGATTGTGACTGCAGATCACAGAAGGTAGGGAACACAAAAGACAAAATCCATGATCGGAAGAGTGACAGAAAAGTGAACTGCTTTTCACCATTTTTGTTGTCGTCTTCCTTTCGTGAAAAACAGGACAAGTTCCCCCCAAACATCTACTACAAGATCTTCACTCACCGTAACATCGTTGACATGTGCGCCAACAGTCCCAAGGATTACACAGCTGCTGGTGCCAAGCGCCGGGCGGCTAAGGAGGTCCACAACAGTATACCAGCCGCAGCCAAGATGAGGAAAGATAAACACGTAGGCTGGTACCAGAGAATAGAGAACAATGGATGGAGACTTGTATCAGATAGAGTAAGTCAAATATGGGGTGTCGTGGCCTAGCGGTTAAAGGCACTGTACACTTTTGGTAATTGTCAAAGACCAGTCTTCTCACTTGGTGTATCCCATCATAAGCATTAAATAACAAGCCTGTGAAAATTTGGGCTCAATCGGTCATCGAAGTTGCGAGAAAATGATGAAAGAAAAAACACCCTTGTTGGACGAATTTGTGTGCTTTCAGATAGGAATAAAAGACTTCTAGCTAGAAGTCTTTTAATATTTTAATGAGAAATTACCTCTTTCTCAAAAACTACGATGCTTCAGAGGGAGTTGTTTCCCACAATGTTTTATATTATCAACAGCTCTCCAATGCTCGTTACCAAGTTAGTTTTTAAGTTAATATTTGTTTTGAATAATTACCAAATGTGTACCTCCCTTTGAGAGCAATGGACTCAAGCTGAAGTGTTTCTGATCAGCAGAGTGTGGGTTCGAGTCCCTGTTGTGTGGCGCCTGTGTCCTTAACCAAGACACTTAACCATGATGCTTCATCCCTCAGATGTAAAACAAGTCATTGGTCCTGTGTGTTGTGTATTGCACGTTAAAGGACTTGATTTCTATTGGCCCAAATTGAATCAGGCATTGTTAATCTTATTTCTGTGTTTGACGTTTGCTGCAGTTACTCTTGCGGCCTGACCAGGATCCAGTCACCTGGGAGAGCAGTAACAAGAAAGTAGACTTTCCTCATTCCAAGCTTCAGAGAAGACAAGATGTAGAGAAGCGCAAGAAGCAGCGCAAGGTGGAATGGATGAAGAAGATGTAAGAGTTCAATTATTATTATACAGCTACGTTAGATTATTTTAGTCTGCCTATTCTAGCATCCTGAACAACGATATTGACAAAATAGGGAGACTGCGACCACAGACTAGATTATTCAGCTCATTTGGTAAAGCGCCAGCACAATAGTCTGGATCAAATTAAAATTGTAAATTTTAAAGACTACCTGATTTTCATAAGTTCATAAAATTCTGTTGTTATCTTTCAAAGCTCAAACATGTCAATCTCATTATTCCCCTACTCGAACTATACGATCATCTCAGCAGTCATTGCTTTCAACTACAAGAGCTTCTTCCAGTTTTTATGACCACAGATAATTTACTTACATGGCACAGTTTTTTTGGAATAGTCTTCCTGTGAATATTCGCCAGGCCTGTTCTTTACACTGTTTTTTTTAAGTATCTGTTAAAAACTCATTTGTTTGATTAAGTTTTAATCTGCCTATTTTGTAATTGTATCTTTCACACATTGTATATTTTATTGATCTCTATGCACTTAGAGGCTTTTTGCATTAGGTGCTTGACAAATGGCTTTATTATTATTTTTATTATTAAACATTGATACTCAATCCTCCCCCCCCCCACCCCTCAATCAGGTACCAGGAAGGAATGCTCCAGGCCAAGACGGGGGACTCTGACACCAAGTCGCTGGTAGAGGGCGCTGCAGCCGGCATGGTGGCTGCTATTGAGAGCCAAGGATCTGAAATCGTTGAGGAGTGGGAGGTCGATGAGCTCCTAGAATGGACGAGTGGCCTTAATTTTGAGGAGTGAGTTGAGTAGACTGGCTTTGAAATACCTCGGGTTTTCAGTTAACTGTGCCGAGGTTCTTTATACAAACTATTTGATGTATTCCAAAAGCACCATTATCGCACACGTACGGTCTACTTTGTCAAGTCAAAAAATATCATCAATGAACGACCCTAGACTACATCGTTCATGTATAACTACTGGAGGGCAATTCAATCCCAAAATACTATTAACTTTGAGATGTACCAAGGCAACACAAATCAGCAAGATACATTTTGTTTGGTTATTAAAAAATATCGTTTGCTAAAGGCAGTTGACACTATTGATAATTACTCAAAATATTGCAATGGGGAGCTGTTGATAGTATACAACATTGTGTGAAACGGCTCCCACTGGAGTAACGTAGTTTTGGAGAAAGAAGTAATTTTCCACGAATTCGATTTTGAGACCTCAGAATTAGATTTTGAGGTCCCGAAATCAAGCATCTGAAAGCACACAACTTCGTGTGACAAGGGTGTTTTTTCTTCCATTATTATCTCGTAACTTTGACAACCAATTGAGCTGAAATTTTCACAGGTTTGTTATTTTGTGCATATGTTGAGATACACCAAGAAAGAAGACTGGTCTTTGACAGTTCCCAATAGCGTCCAGCTTGTCCAGTGTATTTAATTTTGTTTGGTATCAACTTGAACTGCCCTGCTGGAGTTTTAACTGAACATTTTGTTCGGATGAGAAGTGAATTTTCATGAACTTAATATCTTGATTTTTCTTTCTGTTGCAGTTACTTGACTTCTTGGAAAGAACTAGCAACGAGTTCGGGGTCTGAGAAATATGTTGGTGAGTTTGTGTTGTTGTTTCAATGCGAATTGAAAATTTTTCAAAAACACTTGATGGCTTGCAATTTTACTCTTTCGTCATTCTAAACTGTTCTCCTTAGTTTTGACCTACATTCGGTTCAACTTACCGCAAATTGCTCGTGCCATTTCTATGGCAATCCCTGCCTACTAGATGTCTCTAGTAAGATTTGCAGTAACACCACGTAATGATGCCGTAGGTTTCATCTTGATGTTTCAATCAGTAGGGTGTCGTGGCCGAGTGGATAAGAACACCGAACTCAAGCTCTGGTGCTTCTGTTCAGCAGAGTGTGGGTTATAATCCCGGTCGTGAAACTTGTGTCCCTGAGCAAGACACTTAACTATAATTGCTTCTCTCCACCCAGGGGTAAATGGGTACCTGTGAGGGCAGAGATGGTTCTTGTGATTGATTTAGCCGAGTAGCGCATATTAATGTTGCACAAGGCTGTATACTCCCCACCAGGGAGCTGAGATGGTTTAAGGAGTGATTTAAGGCCCAGTGACCAGGGGTAATAATGTGAAGCGCTTTGGGACGCCCTCCGGGTGTGAAAAGCGCTATATAAAAACAGGTTATTATTATTATTATTACTATGTTCTGGAGAAGGCTGGACTCTGATGCTGCATGCTGCCTAAGTATGGTGTTACCGCAAACCTTACTGTATTGTATTCTCACCATGCAAAGTTTCAAATCCTACTTAGATGTCTCTAGTTATTGAGTATTGCTTACATTCGTGTCTTTCTTGAATCTTTCTTTCCAAACAGAGGAGAGGTTAAAGTTCAACCTGACGAGCAGAGATCCATATGAGTTCAGTCTCTCCGTAGAGAGTGGGCCGACCACGCCATCACCGTCCAGACTGACCTCTCTCCAGCCACCAAAGGTACCCTCAGCAGTCACTGTACAATAACACTCGGGCTGAACATTGTTTAAAGGCACTGGATACCTCTTGGTAATTGTCAAAGACCAGTATTCTCACTTGGTGTATCTCAATGTATGCATAACATAACAAACCTGTGAACATTATTTTGGGCTCAATTTGTCGTTGAAGTTGCAAGAGAATAATGAAAGAAAAAAACACCCTTGTTGCACAACGTTGTGTGCTTTCAGATGCATAATAAAAGGCTTCAGCTGAAGTTTTTTAATATTTGAGGAAGAAATTACCTCTTTCTCAAAATTTATGTAGGAAGGGAGCCGTTTCTCACAATGTTTTTATGCTATCGACAGCTCTCTAATGTTCGTTACCAAGTAAGTTTTTATGCTGTTTTGAGTAATTACCAATAGTGTCCAGTGCCTTTAAGTAATAAAACTCCCAAGTATGCAAATTTCTGCAACCATACGTTTATTTGTTTATATTTATATTTTAACACTTTTGTCAGTACAGATGTTGAAATTACTCTTGGGATTTATAAATTTCATTTAGTGATAAACTTCTTCCAGCAAGGGGAAATTTAAACAGAAAACAATTTAAGGTTGATACCAGGATACCAGTCAAAATTTGTGCATGTGACATCGTGTTTTTGCTTGTAACCTTATTTTTGTAAGCATATTTTTGTTGCGCTTAGCTACTTTTGTTTGCCAAAAGGCAGTGGACACTATTGGTAATTACTAAAAATATTTATTAGCATAAAACCTTACTTGGTAACGAGTAATGGGGAGAGGTTGATAGTATAAAACATTGTGAGAAACAGCTCCCTCTGAAGTAGTGCAGTTTTCGAGAAAGAAGTAATTTTTCACGAATTTGATTTCGAGACCTCAGATTTATAATTTGAGGTCTCAAAATCAAGCATCTGAAAGCACACAACTTTGTGTGACAAGGGTGTTTTTTTTCTTTCATTAATATCTCGCAACTTCGACGACCGATTGAGCTCAAATTTTCACAGGTTTGATATTTTTTGCATATGTTGAGATACACCAACTGAGAAGACTAGTCTTTGACAATTACCAATAGTGTCCAGTGTCTTTAAGCAGCTCTATGAAATTGGGCCTTGGTTTACAAGTTTGAAAATCTTTCTGATTATGAACACTTTGTTCCTCTTATGTTTAATGCAATTCTAAATATCTCCCTGAATGTTGTACAAAATCTCCCTCATTGCAAGATGCAAATGTTGGCAGCTCTGCTTTAGCCATAGGTGTAGCCACTCGGTTCTTGAGCAGCTATATTTGGACTTGCTTAGCACCAACATGATTTGCTTAACAGGGCCAGGTTACCAGTCAAACTGTCATGTAAATATAACTGTTTAGTGTTTGATTGGTTCCCTGTAATTTCTTAGCATTCAAATATGTTGAGCAATACTTTGCATTCCAATGAATAGAACACAGGAGGACTGTTGAAATTGAAGTTGTGGTTGAGGCTTAAACTGTGAATACTTGCATTTAATTTTGTAAATATGAATATGCATAGTTTTCCCCTGACTCATTATTCTCATGTAAATTTTGTGGCCTTAAAATTCCACATTATTTGTCAATATGTCTAAGTAATTTACTTATAAATAAGCTTTTCAGTGAACATTTTTTGTCTCTTTATGTTTCTGTTATTTCCGTTTTGCTTAACTTGAATAAACCCCAGCACATGGCCGCCATATTTGATGACAACCTGGAAGCATCAATCCTTGATTCGCAGTGTACTCTCAGCCAATGATTGGTCTCAGTTTACCCCAGGTTGGGTCTTGTGACGTCATATGCAAGTGGTCTATTGCTGCTTTTATTAAAAATTGAAACACTTTCACATTCTTTGGTCACAAGTCTTTCTAATCTCCTAACTTTCTCATTTTGATAAAGCCTGGGGCCCCAATTTCATAGCTCTGTTTACTGTAAGGTAATAACTGGTACTTTTCGGAAGCAGAAAGGTTTGTACTTTAAAGTGCATTCCACAAGTAAGCATTTAAAATTTAGCTGATTCTTTGCTTACATAGGTAGCACAGAAATTCAGCGCTATCCCTGTATTTGCGGAAAATGTTGACTGCATCAGTCAGTCAAAAATATAGTATACATTTTATGACTCCAGTATCCAAGCTCGCAAATGATATGTCAATGATAAAAATTGTTTCCTGGTTTGCACCCCTCACTTCCTCCCTCCCCTCCCCCTTCTTAAGCTGGCATTATAACTCTTTGAGTTGTTCACTTTCCTGTCCAAGCTGTTGTCGTGTTCTCCCATGCACCATCATCTCTGATTTCACCTCTAGCACACCCACCTTCTATTCTGTCTGCCTCTTCACTTAACTTGGAGTCAAGTCTATCAGGTACTGTGCTTAACTTTCACTAATAAATCAACTGTTTCACATGCAAGCGACCTTTGGGAAATTTGAAATGTGCCTCAGGCCTGTATCGTTTTAGAAAGGGCAAGGGCACCAAGGCATTTTCTCCTTGGTAAAGGGGCCACCCTATGAGGAATTTGTGAACATTTCTACTGGAGTATTTCAAGGGCACCAGGGCAATGACCAGGGGGCATTGAGGCGATCACCTGCCCCCGTGAAAAATCACATGCCTGTATGTTTCGCTTTTGAAAGGACAATGGCACCAAGGCATTTTCTCCTTGGTTAAGGGCACCCTATGAGGAATTTGTAAATTTCTACTGGAGCATTTCAAGGGCACCAAGGCAATAACCAGGGGGCAATTGCCTTCGTTGCCTCCGTGAAGTTTGGGCCTGGTGCCAGTTTAAATGCTGCCCCCCAAAAGGACATGAGATGTGGTTGGTTACTACTGTACGTGGATGGGCTCGACATTTTTGATGAAAATACTGTAATATTTGTTGCTGTTTTGTCAAACGGGTAGACACTCTTATCTATTCAATTGAAACAATCACACATCACAGGTGAATGTTTTGTATCTTACTTGATAATTTTGCCTATAAATCGTCGTTACTCTGCCTAAAAACTAGACGATCACTCCACCTTTAAAACACCACAAATAAACACAGTATAAAATCACAAGAACAATAAAATTCTCTTTTGGAAAGAGCTTTTTTTGCTTTATTTTGATCAAAACAAGGCTTGTGAGTTTAAGTTTACAGCACATTAAATTAAACAAATTAGTTGGAGCAAAATAGTCACATACATGTACAGTTTAGATGCCTTACTCAACATTGTCAAGCTTGTTCATTGTAAGCATGCATGAACAAATCGGCAAGTTGACTAAAAAAAAAAAATGGAGACAATGAATTCAGCTCAAATTTAAAGATTTTGGTAAATCAAACAGTAACACCACACGGGCTTTACATTATGTATGTTAGATCCATTCAGGCCCGTTCAACTCCCATAAATAGACATTTTGTCACGCTGCAGCCATCTTTACCAGATTCCCTGTATACACAATGAGACTGCCAGTTATAAATACCCATTTCGAAGAAGGGGTCAGACTACTTTCTCTCCCAGCCTCAGTCTGTATTTGTTTGAATGGTAGAAAAACTAAGAATGATATACCATCATAAAACTCTAAACGCTTTCTATGCTAAATACTTACTGCAGTTTTTATATTTAGACAAGTACATGTAACTATCCTAATACCATTCAACGTTGAGTGCATAAATTAGACTTTAGAACGATAGGTGGCAGCTTACATATATACCAGGCATTTTTGATTGTTTTCGTCCACCCTGATTTATCTTTTGGGTCTTCTGCCACCTAGCGTTCCAGAAGTTTCAGATGTCCAAGCTTTGGCAACCATTGCTAGGGTTAGTCTGGTGCTTAATAATTGTAACTTTGAAAGGCAGTATCTGAATTGGTTGCCACAGCTAAGACTGTTGTTAAATGTGTTTCATGGATGTCCTATACTTCAATGATCCAGCTGAGCCCTAGCTGTAACTGTAGCTGTAGCGGCCATTTTGGACCTTGCTTTCTAGTACATACAGTATTGCCAATCTCACACAAAATTGTCAGACTTTTCCCCGTCTCGTTTTTGAGAATTGCGTCTCGTTTTTGAGAATGGAGTCTCGTTTTGGAGAATGGAGTCTCGTTTTGGAGAATGGAGTCTCGTTTTGGATTATGGAGTCAATTAGATGAACAGGATGGCTGTATTATAACATGAGTTTTTTTTAAATTAATGTGTATTTGGCATTTCAAACAGTATTACTTTATTAGAGTAGGGTTAATCTTCCAGTATTATTCTCGTTTCTCTATAAGCGACCAAATAGGACCTTCAGAAGTCAAGTAAGTTATAAGTTACAACTTTAGAGACCTGTTGAGTTAAGTTCCATAGTAAAATATGCCATAATAATGTGGTAATTCCCATGGTGTAAAAGTTTAAACAGCTAGTATAAAACTCTTATGTTGTGAATGTGGCTAAGGATGCGGCTGAAACTAATGGGTGATGGCTCCATATGAAGCTACTCTATGCTGCTTGTCCTAAAAAAATACTCCTCAACAAAGCATAAACTTCCCTCGCTCCAGCTGGGTCTTGGTAAACTCCCTCTTGTGTTCTGAGGAGGGTCTGGGGCCAAGCTTGGGACCTCTGTAGTCGTCATCTGCCTGCAACTGTATCAAATGAAAATAGCAACAAATTAAAAAATACATACAAAATCAGTAGACAACCCCCCCTCCCGAAATCTTTGATTGGAAAACAATGAGCGATTTGAAAGGGCCCCTTTTTGTACAAGTAATGCAGTAAGTTTTTCTAAGGAAAACTTCCATTTGAAATGTAGTTGGACATGGGAAAACGTGTCTTGAGATCCTAGTTTTTCTCTTGTATGCAAATTTTGCAACAAATGGCAGATTACACTTAATTGCACTCTCGAAATACCTTGACCCTGTAAAACGTTCAATGGCTGGATGCCTGGGATTTTGTTTAATTTTTACCTATAGTGGAAGGGAGTTGGAACTATTTCAATACAACCATTGCATTGTCATTCAACTTTTAACCAATGGGAAGGGTTAACTTAACAAATGTTTGGCATGGGAAGTGGGTGCCATACGGCTTGGCATGTAGTTTTTGTTTCGAACATAGTGTTTAATTATAGGATAGCCAATTGTTATGAGTGAGAGAGGTGAAATGGGCAACACACATTGAAAGTCATTGAGAGGAATGGAAAGCACTCCTGGTGATAAATATGAGACAAGGGGTTACAATTAACACAACACTTAAGATCCCTTGTTATCTTCAATTAGAACTTTCAGGGTCCAGATCCCTGACTGCTTACCCTAAAAAAGGAAAACAGTTAGATAAGGCAGCGGTCTATTATGAACGCTGGTTTTAATATTGGGTACCATAATACATGCATGTTGGAGGATCAAGATGACGGTATTTGACAGAGTTTGGCGGAAAACAGGAAAAGAAGAAAATAATAGAGAGAGTGGGTGAGAATTGTTACAGACACTGGTGTCGTGCATGAATGTGTTACGCAGGATCGACAAGATGCAGGCTGTGAAATCTATAAAAGAAATAGGTAGGAAAATGGCGGTTATAGACAAGGGATAAAAGTACACTAAGAGGAAAGAATGGTTAGAAATGAAGACACACTGATGAAGGAAAGAAAGAAAAGACATGAGTTGTTTACAGAGAAAGGAAAGATAAACCATTCAAAAGGGGAAATAGATTTAGGAAACGTCTCACCTTTTCTCACACGCAACCGAGCGACCACATCTCCCAGTCATGACCTAGTCATCTTCAAAAAACGGTTTCAATCTTTCCTTGTTTTAATTTCGCCTAATTTTGGAAGCAATAAATTGGTTTTGTCACGTGGTAGTGTTTCTTATGGTAACTCCATGGAGCGGGAGATTTGAATGTCGTAGGCACACGTGGATGATCTTCTCCAGTTATTCTGTAGTTTTTGATACAATTCTGTATTCAAATGGTTTGTAATTTGTGTACTATTTTTTTTAATGTTTGTGATGAATGTCTTTGACGGTGCTCTCTGTGCATGGTGCAAAAGCAAATGTAGCAATCGGGATTGTTTCTTCGAGTATGACTAATATTTACCAGTAGACAACGGCCTAGATGTTTTACTGCGATATTGTTTTTATGTGTCTTTTGTAAAGCAAACAAACTTCATGAACGAGCCATAGACTTGTACAAGTCAACGTTGTGTTTCGCGGGACCCTAGTTGAATAATACATGGTTTACAATACACATGGATTCCAATTTCCATGCAAGTGCCAACAAAACTAAGCACCATTAATATCAGCTCCATAGAATGAAGTTCTCGGTGGCTTTTCTGCCTGAACTTTATACCAGTAGTCGTGGATTTTCATAAAAGAGGGAAATCCCCGAAACACTGGGTTGGTTAAGCCATGAATTATTGTTGCCGATGTGTTTCTGTCAAGTGAAGCTGCTTCCATAATACTTGTGAAACAATATTGTGGGCCTTATACGAAAAAAGTATTACTGCAATAATCAGCAATCTACATAAACTCCATGCCTTAAAAATAACAATGATTTCGTGCAAAAAAAATAGACATAAATTCCTTTCAACACATAATGAAAAGTCAAGTAACATCGTCTTTTTTTGAAAGAGCGCAGTGTTTTATTGTAATGCAAAAAGCTAAATACACTTGGCAAAGTATCATAATAAGTAGTGTGATTGGTGTTATGTATCTCAAATTTGACGGGAGTCAGCTTTTTACGTCCACGTCAAGTACATGATAAAGTATTGTGCATGATTTGGAAAACATGCTAAATCTCCCTTACAATATCACAACATTTCCACATAGTATTTCCACAATAATGTAAGAAACCATTTGTTTTTTCAGCTATGTTGAGATGGATTATAGTTTGATATACCACAACGCTATTTTTTAAGAGTTGAGATTCTAAGAGTTAGAGATTGTAGGCGTTAAATGGCTAAAAAAGGTTTAACCTTGATTTTGTAAAAAAAAAAAGAGAACAAAAAAAGGACTGGAATTAATGAGCCAAGAAACAAGAAAAAAATTGTTCCAGACCGAACATAATTATTGAGCAATTTTAGTCAATGAAATGATCTCAAAAGTCTTTTGGGTGCTGTCTTCGATATTATTCAAAAAGAAAATGCCAACAAAATTGAAATATAGCATGGACAATATATAATAGCCAGATAATGGACAATATATAACGGCCAGATATTATCATAACAGCATATGTTTTATAAAATTAAATGGCTTGGCACTAGATACATGTAATGGTAACTTGTTTACTTCTACTACACACTTAGTCATGCATGTTGAAACCACTGTATATATTGACATACTTATAGTAAACCATAGAGTTTCAACCAATTAATATTATGATATCCGAAATGATCAAGTAATAGCCAGCATTGTATGGCAGTGGGTTTTTGGCAGGTAGATAAAAGCATTATTTTGTAACCACCATGTTGGTGATCACAGAGCTTATGACTGAAAGAATTTGTTTTTCTACCAGAAAAAGCATAGCTTCACGTCTGTTTACATGGTCTGAACTGTGGATGATTTTGAATTCTTTACACTTTAATTTGAATAATTAATCAGATTTGGTTGTTTCTTTATACTACGAGCGGACCTCGAATGAACTAAATGCTACAAATCACTCGGTTTTGTTGATGATTTGTCGGGGTGCTCCGAAGCTCTGGCCGGACTGGGATGCCCCCTTGTTGGAGCCCATCTGCAGGGAGTGCATGTATTTCCCGGCGTCCATCTGTTCCTTGGAGAACTCTCTTCTGGTCTGCTCGGACATCTTGGGCCCCAGGATTGGGCCGCTGTAGCTGGGGTCCAGCTGCAACTGATGGAAGAGAAGAACAGCAATGTGTGAAACGGAGGCAGAGACCAGGTCTCTGTTTATAGACCGTTATCATAGTGCAGCCATCTTTAATTTTCTCGCATTCAAATCAATGTAACCAAACCGAGGCTGGAAGGAGAAATAGTCTGTGTTTTTTTTTGTACGATGACTGATAGCATCCATTACTGTGACTGGATACAGGGAACATGACCAAGATTGTGGCAGCATGATAAAGGTCTATAGCGGCAGACCGTGTGGTTGTGGGTGGGAGAAGATAGTGCGGGTCCGGCTTGTGTAGCCTTGGCTATTATTGGTTTCAAACACTAACAAACATCTGTGCTTTGAATTTACATCTCTCACAGAATCTACTGTCAATTATTTTAAACCCCCTTTTTCAAGGAGAGAATCAAATCTGATGTAATTTGTTTTCTCTCACTTATCCCATGCTATCTTTTGCGTAGATATCAATTTTCTGTTAGATTTGTCAATATTGTGCACGATCCGTAGTATTACACGGTCGTTTTGGGGAATACAATAAAACTGCACATCGGTTAGTCCTCTATGGTTAGTCATACTGTGTGGAAGTCAATAGGAGCTACAAGTTTGAAGACCGTGTCAAAATGAAGGCTTTTGGCTGTGACTGCGGCTTACAGTTTGTAAGTTGCCAAAGATGTTCTTTTGAACACAGTCTAAAGAATGGATAAGTTACAAATGTTAGTTGAAACAACATGAAGAAAACAACACATTGGTGTTTAGAGACATCTGTAAAAGAATTGAAATCATAGAGAGGAGGGAAAGATGGTTATGTACAGACAGGAAAACTCACAGATGAAAATATAATAAAAATGGCTGTCGGAAATCTACAGAAATGGAAGACAACACAAGAAAATGAGAATGAAAAGGATAAAGAAGTAGTGTGAGGTTATCGAATGTTAAAGACAATAAATTACAAGGAATAAATCGTGCACAAACAAAAGGATATTGAGAATACTATATTATTAAAACATACTATTGTATGAGAATATTTAACTGAAAGTAAATGCTTGAGCGACAGAGTGAGTACAGACAAGGGAAAGAAGAATAAGAAGAAGAAGAAGAAGAAGACTAATAATGAGAAAACACGAAAAGAAACATGTACACTGCTTGATAAATCTCACCTCAAACGCCTGAAATTTATAACTTTAGTTTGTTTTGTGCTGCTTGCGGTTTCCCCCTTTTCCTTTCAAATTATTATAACCTTTTCCTCGTTTGGCGTCTCCTTTATCCAATGGCACGTGAGTATACAAAGTAAAGGCCCTCTCTCGCATGGTTTAAGTCTAGTTTGGAGAATATTGTACACTGGGTCAACTGACATCAATCATTCAATATTTCGACATAAGAGGACGAGAGTGCTTAAAGCTTTACTGGCCTAATACGGTTTAAAAACTTACTTGGTGAAAAGTAAGATTTGTCAACAGAGGGCGGTGTTTATACTATTTTAGACCAACACTATTAGGTTTCATGTTCGGCGTCGGTTCCTAACTAGTAAACAGTTGGTAAACAATATTTCGAATTAGGAACTCATAAAAATTTGAAAGACCCGGATCTTTGATTCTTCCAGCCCACCAAAACCCAACAATAAAAACAGATTTTCTAAATAAAAAGTGGGCTAAAGCTCACGTGTAGTCTACTTAAAAGTTCGTTTAGTTTTACTTAAATTGTCTTATGATGTATATTACATGCCACTGACCTGAAATAATAAACGTATTAAGAACGTTCTCGTATTCTTCGGAAAGCCAGATTGGTTTATTGCATGTTTAATGTTTAAAACAAAATACCGTGCTTAAACAAATAACGAGACTATCATTTAATACATTTTACCGTTTAGAAGATAATGATTTCAAGTAATTACCAGGCATGTATTCAATCATTTTTTAGAACAATATAAATGAGACTCTGTAGAACTTTCAGACATAATTTTTTAGAACTCATGGTCTTGTCCGAAAACGAAAATTGAGGGCGCCCAATAGATCGATGAAGGAACTTATTTAATCAGCGCATGTGCATAGATTTTAAAGCTTTCGGTTACAACTTCATGATTTATAAAGCCATTTCGATATTTTCTTAGGTGTTTGACAAAACAAAACTTCTTCCTAACTATTTCAGGGGTGGATTTCACAAAGAGTTAGGACGAGTCTATCTCGAGTTAGGAAGAGTTGCTCGTCCTAACTTAGGACTAGCTGTGCGTTTTTGTTATCTCTTAGGACTATAGTCCTAAGTTAGGACTACGGTCCTAACTCTTTGTGAAATCGACCCCAGGAAGAGATAGCAAACGCTTGACTAGCTTGTGTTAACTAGCTAATAGTGTTAATACTTTAGTTTGTGAAGTTACTTTAACTATTCTAGGTACTGAATAATGTTCGAGATTAGAATAATTTTAACCAACTGATCCTGCGTTTCATTCACTGACTATTCTGTAATCATCAGCTAGTAAAAATAAGTAGTAAATTTAAAACTGCGACTCGCTCTACTGCGCTCTTAATCGATGTATAAGATTATTCAACAAATTTGTCCACACAAAAAATAAATGGGGAAAACACCAAAGGTGTACAGACCCCAAGTAATGCAAAAGAAGAAAGACCAGCTGAGAGGGCTTGTGGCCAGTCTAGTAAAGCATGGGGCCAATTGTAAGGGCTTGTGGCCAGTCTAGCAAAGCATGAGGCCAATTGTAAGGGCTTGTGGCCAGTCTAGTAAAGCGTGAGGTCAGCTGAGAGGGCTTGTGGCAAGTCTAGTAAAGCATGAGGCCAGTTGTAAGGGCTTGTGACCAGTCTACTAAAGCATGAGGCCAGTTGTAAGGGCTTGTGGCCAGTCTACTAAAGTATGAGGCCAGTTGTAAGGGCTTGTGGCAAGTCTAGTAAAGCGTGAGGTCAGCTGAGAGGGCTTGTGGCCAGTCTACTAAAGCATGAGGCCAGTTGTAAGGGCTTGTGGCCAGTCTACTAAAGCATGAGGCCAGTTGTAAGGGCTTGTGGCCAGTCTACTAAAGCATGAGGCCAGTTGTAAGGGCTTGTGGCAAGTCTAGTAAAGCATGAGGCCAGTTGTAAGGGCTTGTGGCCAGTCTACTAAAGCATGAGGCCAGTTGTAAGGGCTTGTGGCCAGTCTAGCAAAGCATGAATTTGCCTCTATCCATCTGCTCCTGGCTGAATTCCCTCTTGTGCTCTTCGGAAGGCTTGGGGCCAAGGATTGGGCCCCTGTAGTTGGGGTCCCTCTGCAACTGAGGACGAGGAACGAACGGGAATATTTGTAAGAAACTGTGTAGAGATTTGTTGGGAACGATAGAGTGGTGCCGGGAAACCACGCCCGAGTGAATGCGAGGTCTAATGGAAACCTGAAGTTTCCTTTAAAGAAGATACACAACGCTTATGCAGGCATGTAGTCTTCGTTTTTGAAAGGGCAAGGGCACCAATATATTTCAATATTGGTTAAGGGCACCCTTTGAGGAGCATTTCAAGGGCACCAAGGCAATGACCGGTGGCATGGAGGCACTGAATCACATTTGTTGCCTCCGTGTGAAGTATCAGGCCTGGTTATGGATCTTGACTGGTCTTTACTTAAAATGTACCCATCAGACAATTTTGGTCTTCCAATTAAAATGGCTCTCAGAAGGAGACAATCTGATTCCCATACCACGGTGAAGGTTAGAATAAATTAATAAAGTTTCAGATGGTGCCATTGTCGAGTTCTTTCAAGGGAGGGATGGAGATGGTTGGCAGAGATCTCGTTTGAACTGGCATGTAGTTATGAGTAATCTTGTTGGAGTTTTCTTAAATTTGTCTTAGGCGTGAAATAGAGTTTCAAAGTAAACCGTTGATTGTCAAGTTCGTGCAAATTAATTACGTGGACAACTTCTTCGTGATTGTCAAAGACTTTGTATCCACACTTGACACACTGACTCAAAATACAGTCATGAAATAACAATGATGCAAGCCAACCGCATGTGTATGTTTACAAATAATAGAATCACTAAAAGTCCACTGGTGAACAATAACATGAGTAAGCCGACGAAATAAAACATTCAAACCGTAATAAGTTAAATAAACTGTTTCAAACAACATTATAGGAAATTTGGTTATAAGAAAAGAAGAAGAATCAGAACTAGAAAGGTCTGTAAAGAAAATTACGTGAAGGGAAAAATCATGTTAATTTCAGGAGGTGATATAACGTCAAACAAATCAAATTGGAAAAGAAACAACAAATAAAAAGAGTGATAGGCAAAAGAGGTGATTATTGTTAAACTCTGTAAGAAATGGAATAAGGAAACAAAACCAGATCATTAGTACAAAGTGGGAAAAACATTAACAAACGAAAGAAGAAATTGTATTAAAAAATCATAACTGACATCAGGGAATGAAAAATGATGATAAAGCACGCATTAGAGACAAAAACTCGAAAATTCAACACGTAAAAAAAAGGTAAATACAAACCTTACGGTGATGAAAATGACGGCGTGATTTTATCTAATATTATTATACTTTTGGAAATCCAGTCTACAGTCCTATTAAGGCTTTTGAGTATCACGTTCTGGCTGAGTTGCACTACGGGGGTTACGCTGGAAGATTTCAAGTTTCTGGTAGCAGGCGTCATAACAATGTGCTCTAGTTATTGTTATTACTCTTCTCACCGTTGTTTACACAACAGTTGTTGATCTCGAAGTGGGGATACGCTTTGCAAGTTCTTTATGTCTCAGTACAAGCTTTTGCAAGTACGAGCAGATTGATAAAATCTTCGAAGTTTTGTTGTCGAGATAGTCTTACTTCATATATATATTTTTTAAGGTACATGGATTATATAAGCTATTGAAGGATATTTAAAGTTGCATACAAATTTCTGTCATAATTTAAAGAAGTCTGATTGGCTTACTCCTGTATGCTTATTCGGAAGTAGGACCATAGTGTAGAAAGCTAAGACGAAACTGTACTTTGAACTATAATCTCGTTTCTGCGTGTTACAAGTCGAAATGGGTATTCACGAGGTTTGCTAAAGATCAAGCTTGAGGCTGCATGCCTAAAGCGATGTAAATGAGAGTAAACTTGCACTAGTCGGTTGTGCATTACATTAATTATCTTCATTGTAATAAATACAAAACGTCACAGCTACAAATCCAAAATCTTAAACATCCATTTTAAAAGAGCCGTTTAATTGTTTATTTCGACGAGTGGTATCTACCGTATAGCATAAGCGTTAATAATTTGCATATAATTAGCATATCATATACATAAGCATGCACTTGCCATAAAGAAAATCAAGGAAGTCAATTATTGTATAGTATAGTATACACTGAGGTTGGCATTATTTCAGAAAACGCTGATATAAATCAAAGGGGTAAAGATCTGTTGACAATGAGTATTCAATGGTTCAACCACGCGCTTTCTGTAGAATTTGCATAAATGTTTGTAAATTTACTGCGTGACAGCGTTTGGTAAAAAAGAGCTGCTACTTAATTTCTAATGATGGATCGCGTAGTTTTTTTTTTTTAGCTCTAGGGGTCAAAACACTTTCTTCTTTTTTGATATAAAAAAATGAACAAGTTGATTGCTAATACGAACTCATAAATCAGGCCAAATAATTGAAGGCATGAACGTGTGTATCATATTTTCAAAATGAACTCACATGCGCTAGACATTAATTAAGAATAACATTTCTATTCTTGTTGCTGTTGCTATAATGTATTCTGAATAGATATAAATCGCCTGATTAAGCTACGAAATTAAGTTGATGAACCGATCGGAAGACATTTTTAAAGACAGTTGATGAATGAGGTGCATGCTGGTCTATAGCTAACGATCAAAATTCATCGCTAGATAGACCACGGTACATCCATTTCCACGCAAAAAGCCCGTTTCGTACTTTTCGTACCATTTTGGTGACGCAATAATCAATACGCGCATCCCTACCCAATTGTGACCAAGTAAAATCGCTTTGAACAAAGCATTCGATAGGAAGTATGAACCGGGCTTTATGCGTGGAATGAGGTGTATGCTGGTCTGTCTGGCGGCAATCGGCCGTAAACCGCGTATTTGCGATAATAATTATTTGCATTAAGGTCTTTATGTTGCCCTTCGGTGAATGCTTTCAATAAATTGTGAGTTTTGGATGGTGGTACACCCGCTGAAATGTATCCCACTGTAATTTGTGTGGACCGCCAGTGTATTACAGCTTTTTTAATAATGGAGGCTTAATAAAAAAGTCCGTTTCGAACAGAGTTTTTTTTAAATGTAGACGGATTTGGTTAAATAAGCCTCTTTTTCTACAAGCGGATTTGTTAAGTGACACCCATGCTAGTTCATGATTTGTCGGGGTGCTCCGAAGCTCTGGCCGGCCTGTGAAGCACCCTTGTTGGAGCCCATCTGCAGTGAGTGTACGTGCTTGCCGGCGTCCATCTGTTCCTGTGTGAACTCGCGTTTGTGCTCCGCTGACTGCTTGGGCCCAAGGACGGGACCGTTGTAGCTGGGGTCCATCTGCAGCTGAGAGGTTGAAAATGAAAAGACCACAAAACGTGATAATGGCGAGACGTTTATTAGAGACTGAAAACTTCCAATGATTTGGGTAAAGATTTACAAATTGATGATGTCTAAACTATTTCATCTAAAATGACGAGGAAGTTAAAGGCACTGGGCACTATTGGTAATTACTCAAAATAACTGTTTGTTAGCATAAAAACTTTCTTGGTACTAGCAATGGAGAGCTGTTGATAGTGTAAAACATTGCGAGAAACGCCTCCCTTTGATGAAGTAACGTAGTTTTTGAGAAAGAGGTTATTTCTCACCCAAATAATAAAATACTTCAGCTGAAGCCTTTTGCTATGTATCTGAACTCACACAAAGTAATGCAAAGTAATTTGTTTTCTTCATTATTCTCTTCCATCAATTTGAGCCCAAATGTTCACAGGTTTGTTATTTGATGCATATGTTGGGTTACATCGAGTGAGAAAACTGGTTCTTGATAATTATCAAAGGTGTCCAGTGCCTTTAAACAAACGTTTCAATTGAGGGTTTGTTTGTGGATGATTCTAAAAGTTGCATTTGTGAATTGTATGTTGTATTGATGTAGGTAATGGTAGACGTCGGTCGCCAGCTAAACTAAACAAAAAATCCCAGGCAACACCGATCTTGATCTGAAATAAAAAGACACTTCTCGTAGGAATAAAAAATAAAAAAAGGAATGATTATAATCGGACGACACATACATGGATTATGCTATATATAGCAAAACAGTTATACGTACCCTGTTGGCGTTCTTTGTCTGTCCTTTTGTTTTTTTCGAGCTCAAAATCCAAAGTCATTTTCCGCATCAATTAAGCTGATACTGTGTACTAACTTTAACGTTGTCATAATTTCACCATTATAAGACCTACTTGCCCACTATGTTTGTTCAGATAAACTGGTAACCATTTTTGAGGCTCGTTTTGGCCTACGCAATGTTCGGAAACCAACTCCAGACTTGTTTTGGAACAAAGTCTGGTACCACAAATTCGTTTATTAGGACTCGGACGTTGTGAACGTTGGAGTATCAGACCAAATGGTGCATATTATTGTCACACTATCACGTATGGTGGACATGGGGTCCAAAGCCGTTTTTGTAATGTCGAATTACTTTAACATAATGGTAGCCTGCAGTTGGCTCACATTCAGTCACTTGCCGATTTGCCACATCAGAAACTCACATAAATTCGTGCAAATAATTTTGATCCAGAATAGCTTCACACCATTCGCATTAATTAATCAACGCGACATTAGTTATTAATAATATAATTTGGTAATTCTTTTGACCCAATTCACCTGACGTCATCATCACAACTTAAAATCTTGGTCGCGCCATTTTGGGAGCCGATATCCCCATGTACCATTAGGCAGGGTGGCGTTTTCACGCTCACCATACTTTTAAAGTGTGAATTTAACACCCAAAATGGCATGCTTGAGTAATCAGAAGTCGCATGTGACGTTGGTGCAAGGGGTCAGTACATATCTTCTGCCATTTTAAAAAGCAAACTGGTGCAAACTTTGAAATAAATTGATTGCCCATTTATTAATCATTTCGTGTTCGTGTTTTGGGGTAAAGAGATCTTTAACATGGTGTTACTGCTATACCCTTTGTTTTGCATACTTACCATGCAGTTTGACTTTGTTATAATGGCCAACTTTTCCCATTTATTTCTGAACATAACTTCAATTTTGTCACTAAAATATCAATGATCCCGACACATCTTACACACCACGAGTCAGAATTTACCCGGACTCCATGCTTTAGGGGCCTGACCCATTTTCGGCCCAGGCTGACTTAGAAAGTGGTTTAAAAGAATAGATTTTAATCCAGATTCACGGTGACATTTTGACCCATTTCTGGGTAATTCTGACTAAAATTCCGGGTCCTCTTGACTCAGAAATGGTTCAGCCCCCCTCGGGACCCTGGTTTACTCTGACCGAAACTTCTCTGATGAATGAACATAATGTATTTATACAAAACAAGTTTTTTTTTAAGAGCGATTTATTTTTATTGCTAGCAAAAAACAAGACAGATTACTACAGCGTGTTACATAAGGTTTTTTTCTCCCAATGCATTAGCGTTCACAGTTAGAGCATAATCATATACAAAGGCATGCATTTGTTTGGTTTCATTATAAAGAACAACACATTTTTATAATATATCTTTTTTTGACAGAGTAAAGCACTTGGAGTGTTACATAGTATTAATTTTGTCCATTATTATACGTCCGACTATTTATAAAAGTCAGTGAAGAATAAGTTGTTATTCAATAACTATGGGAAAATGAAAAACAACAGATTTTCTCAAAGAGACAATAAATTCGTGCTTTTTTAAAGACATGCTAAGTTAGATTACCTTGTCATCAGTCTATAAGTAATTATGAAAATTCTACAAAGCTCACCGGTTCCATTGAAGCCAATATTTAGATATTTATATTCTATATTATTAACTATTACAAATACTTTTAGAGGTACAATCCATATAATATTGCTTTTATAAAATGTGTGTTTTCGATACAACTTCTATTTTTTTCCTGGAGTCAAAAACTGTGATATCGTCGCAGGAAACTTGACTGTCTCACTCCATATTAGATTTCTTTATTTGAGTTGAACATGTTCCCTGCTTTTGTTCGTGCATTCAAACATTTAGTGCAATATCAAACAATCAAAATTAACAAAACCAATCATTCGATTTGGTACTTGAAAATCATGCTAAACAGTAACAGACGTGTGCATACGTCTTTGTAAACATGTTGTTGTTGTTGTTGTTGAGGAGATAAGCTGTTTTGTTTGTAACACAGAATTTCATCATAACCCTGGCAGTGACAGTTTTGTGTTTGTACAAAAATGCTTAAGACACAATTTTACATGCAATTGCATAGTCAAATTATTCAAGGATAACTCGATAAGGAGATTGGCTGGTTCTTCATGCCCTCATGAATAATTCATTTGGATTCGCCCATTATATCACAGGGTTGTTTTGGTTTTGTTCTCATGTTGCATGTCTGCTGTTTATACCGCCACACGCAGTTTGTTTCTACAACTTGGATAAGTACAAGTTAGATTTCTATAACACCATATTAGTTCTACGTCGTCCTATATAAGTTCCCGCCCGAAGAAATCATAATCATAAATTAAAGAAGAGATAGAAAATAATTAAACGAAACATATATTTAGCCCGATGTTAGCAAGTTTTTAAAAACTTAAAAACTGATAATATTAATATTACAGAGCGAAATGTGTCTAGTCATCTGTCTTGTTGATAATTTGCCGGGGCGCACCGAAGTTCTGCCCGGCCTGGGAGGCGCCCTTGTTGGAGCCCATCTGAAGGGAGTGCATGTGTTTACCAGCGTCCATCTGCTCCTGTGTGAAATGTCTTTTGTTTTCGGCTGACTGTTTGGGACCCAAAATTGGGCCAGTGTAGTTGGGGTCCATTTGCAACTGAAAAGTAACAGGGGGGAAATGAACGGAAGAAAAATTTGCAAAGTTAGGTATTTGTCCCCCTTTCTGGCTTCTCCGTTAGTATGAGTGTACGATGGAGGTGGAAGAAACATGAACAGATAGAAATGAGCACAATATCCGGTAGAAATGAGTGGTCATGGATGAAGAGAAGATTAGAGATGAAATTAGGAGCGAAGGATTGGTATGGAAACACGTGTGGTGCTTAGACACGGTGGACACAAAACAGAGATGTGAAGCCCTTGATGGGCCGGGCATAGGGTGACCTTTGAATAGATTGTAAGGGGGCATTTCCCCCGCCCTTTATTATAGATTCAATAGAATAATGATGAAAGGTTTGATCTGTTTAATTAGGAATAATCAATTTGAAAGTTCCATTAGCGCACGTTTTCCAAACTGTTGCTGACATTACGCCACATATGTTGGAACATTTTGGAAAAAGTAAAAAAATAAAAATTAAAAAATACTTAGTTTAAAAATCTTGGGTTAAATCTCAAACAATATTGGGCGTGGAAGCGAGGTGACGTGTACGCAAAGGCTAATTTGATTGTATCCAATGGAACCGGCTGAAATTGAAGACATTTCTTTTACAAAGACAAAAAACAAACATGATGAAGGTGAGGCTAACATCTGAAAACAACGAAGTGAGAGAGGTTTAAAGGAAGAAATAGTGACACATTGTGCAGACGTTGATATCTGAAAAGAATGGAAAGGTGGAAGAGGACAACTGAGTTAAAGACGAGATGGAAAGAAAGTGAAAAGGAGAAGCATTGAGATAATATATACGACAATAATAGTTTAAGCTGATGATATAGTTGGTCAGGATCTTTGTATTATTGTTTTGTTTACCACTTCTATAATTATGTAGTTTTTCATCACAGCATATTTTTAAGCTGCAAATGAAATAATATTTCACTACAAACAAAGATCTCCCTCCAAACACATGCATTGAAACATAAGGTCAGGCTTGACCCAAAATGAGTCAGTCCTAAACCCTGCATTACACTCAACACACCTTCTTGACCCATCAAGAGGTCAAGATGGGTGTTACTTACAGGTGCTGGCTTATAATTCACCTTACTAGCCCCGCGTCCATATGCGTTAAATCCATGGTTGGGTCGGGGTCAAACTGACCCTGGTAAGAACTGACTCTAATAACTTGTCCATGAAATTGACACATGTACGTTTTTGCAGGGCAGAAACAGTGCCTAACCTTACTGCCTAGTCATTCATATCAACACATGGAAAGTTTTCCCAAACAAGCTTAGCTGTCAACAAACTACTTAGCAAAAACGGGACACCAACTTGTTGCTGTTTGCAACAGGCCTGCCAAGATCTAACTCTCTATCGAATGGAGTCAACTGTTCTTTGTAATATTCTTCCAAATATGTCTTGTCAGGTTCAGAGGTTTTCAACACCCCTTGTTATGCCAATCAAACTCTTTGTATAATACTGGGGAGCCAGTATCGCTAGAGTGGAAGCTACATGTATGTGTGTATAATCCCTGGGTTACACCCACACTCCAGGGGTGTTTAGAAAATGAAACAACCCTTTTCTAATCAGAGATTTTAAAAGTTTTGTTTGCTTACTCTGCGACCAATAGCGTAGATGCACTGCGTGAACTGGCAGACGTTCTTTGCCTCGAACAGGTCGTTCACCTGGAAAAGTTCTTGCTCCTTAAGACCAAACTTTTTGCATCCGTCGATGAAAGACTCCACGTTTGCCCTCTGTGATATATAAAAACAGGTGTGAGTTCATTGACTGTGGTTTTCACCCATATACCGATATGTGTTAGCACTGTATACTCAATACTTTCCCGAGTCCTGTGAACAAAAACCATCACAGGCATATTACTCGGTTGGGATACGAACCCACAACCCTTGCAATTCTAGAGCAGTGTCTTACCAACTCGACCACCGAGATTTCCCGGTACCTAGAGGCAGTTCGAATCCTATGTTTTGGCAGCGGGTACCGCAACGGCATTATATGTGAGTTCAATAGTTAGTGCACACAAAAACAAAATGTAGATGATGTTTGCGGTAATACCATGTAATGTTAATCTCTGATTGAGTTGGGATTGTCAGAACCACAAATACCTACTAAAACCTTTAATTCAACATGTTATACTTAATGTTTAGAACTTCTGTGTGTTCAAATGCGTTAGTTTCAGAAACAGACATCACAATGTTTTTCTTAGGACTAATACTATGGAGAAACAATTTGTTGTGGCTTTTTTGAGCCCAGCTTATTTTTAAAGCAAAATAAATCCGGCAAATATGTTCCCCTTTCAAGTGTCATTATTGTTGAAATGGCGTAGATGAATGGTGATAAAAGTGGGAAGGTTAAGGTTGATGAGCGATTTATGTCGGCAAGCCGATTGACTTTAACATTGTACTCAAGTGAGCACCGCGTAAGTGCAGCCTCTTGACGGAATGTGCAAATCATTTTTATACACTACTCTCGGCGTACCATTTTGAATGTAGAGTTTCCTGGGTCGTATTTCACTTTGCAGCCATCGTCTAGAAGACCGTTTATTAATCTAGAAAGAGACAGGGAGAAAGTAAGAGTGATTTAGTAGATGTTAAAAGTAGGAGTGTGTTAGAAAGAAGGGGTACTCAAACACAAAATAACAACATTGTTGGGCATTTACACTTACTACCAAAACCGAGGTGTTAAAATTGGCACCATTGGTGTTGTCAGTCAGTTGTCACATAACAATTCCAAAGAGAGAATCAAAATAAGTATCATGGAATGCAAAAACAACACCAATGCAATTCTGTAGGCAGAAATGAGTGTTATGTTAATACACTGTGGTGTAAATGTTTGTGCTATAGGTATGTTGGACTACGTTTGAATGTATGAAACCTACTCCTTTTACATAGCACCATGTAATGGTTTACAAGGTGCTGTGGCGCAAAATGCAGCCAATCAAACCAGGAACACCGGGGCGACCCCCCCCCCTTTTGGATAAGTACACTTGGTTCTTTAACATGCGTTAACACAACACACGGGACCAACGGCTTTACGTCCCACCCGAATGACGAAGCAATGGTTAAGTGTCTTGCCTAAGGACACAAGTGTCACGACCGGGACTCTCACACTCTGCTGATCAGAAACACCACTGAGAGTAGTACCAAATCACTACCAACTCCCTTGAACTGACACACATGTGAGCTAACTTGTATGTCATATTCTGTCTATAATCATAATAGTCTTTGCTCTAGGTGATAAAGGGAGGTCCAAGGGATGTCAAAAGCTCTTGTCACTTACTTGCAGAGGACCTTTCCGTCTTTAAGACCCTCGGGGTGTTCCATGTCGAAGTCTTCGTGTGTCATTTCTTTGATGAATCTGAGCATTTCAGCCTCCTGTTCGTGGTCTCTCTTGCCCTCAAGCTGTTATGTAGAATGGTAGAGAAGAAAACAAAGAAGAACAAGAAAACATTATAAGAAAGGTTAATATCGTTTGCGTCACTGCCTTATTTCTAGCGTGGGTTTTGTACCACTTCGATGTTCAGTGTTGGTCATAATAGGTGTCACTGACAAAGAGCGGGAAACGGAAATACCAACTACGAAAAGAAAAGCCACAAATAGTTGGTTTCTTATTCAAAACAAATTTAAACACAATATTCTCCATCTTAAAGCATACCTATCATAAATTGTATCTCGCTATATAGAAAGTTTCATTAGAAGAGATGAACGGGACCACATTTCCATCAACTATAAACTTAAGCATTATTTTGAAAGTTTGCATTCGTGTCACAACGAATTTCGCTGCGTCAGGTTTATGTTTTTGTTTTATAGAAAACATTATAGCTTTAAATTAACCAATCAAGGAGTTGGTTAAATGCTTAAGGAATAAGACATTTGTACCAATATTTGGACGCCAGCCAGAAGACTGTGGTATACCGGTGGCAAGATAGTTTGTCTATATTTGGCTCGGCTCCGAAGTCAGCCATCAGACCCAGGCATCATCTACACCGCACGGCATGCTTGCACTGCCGATCGACGGCGGCCTGCATGGAACGCCGTGCCCGAATGCCTTGCATAACGATCCTGAAGGTTTTGGGATATCGATATGGCGAGGTACTAATTCTCAATGGATTATAGCGTGTTTAATGTCACCCTTTGCGAATGTATCGGTGATGTTCTAGTCAGGGCTTCGTTTTATGTCTCAATGTCAACTTTAAAAAATCTTGAAATCATTAAAGTCTATCCTCATTTTGTCGTCTTAGGTGCAATTTTGTCAAAACCAAAACTAGTTTATCCCGCTCTAAGACAGCGTACAGTACGAAAACTCAAGTAATTACCATAACAATATACTATACTGGCTCAATTGAGTGCTTTTTCTTTTACTTTACGGTATCGTTTTTCGTAGCCACAATGCATTATTGAATCGATGATGTTATCGTGAATCTATTTTGAAAGTTAAACTTTGTTTATTTTACAGATCAAATGTTTCGATAAAGAGATAAAGACGTGTACTGAGTTTTATATATTGAAGTATACCAGCGCTGTTTTGAGACCCATATCTCAAAGATAGTGGACACTATTGGTAATTACTCAAAATAATTATTAGCATAAAACCTCACTTTGTAACAAGTAATGGGGAGGGGTTGATATGAGAAACGGCTCCCTCTGAAGACACGTAGTTTTCGAGAAGGGAGTAATATTTGTCATGAATTTGACGGCGAGACCTCAGATTTAGAATTTGAGGTCCGAAATCAAGCATCTGAAAGCACACAACTTCGAGTGACAAGGACGGTGTTTCCTTTATAGTTATCTCGCAACTCATACAACCAATCGAGCTCAAATTTTCACAGAAGGTTTGTTATTTTATGCATATGTTGAAATACACCAGGTGAAAAAACTGGTATTTGACAATTACCAATAGTGTCAAGTGTTTTTAAAAGTTGCAATAAATCAACGCATTGTTCTGTTGCTGAAGTTTTTTTTTTTTAGTTTATGTGATTCGGGAAAGTGGACTCGAAAATCTTGGTGTGTATTATCAATAGACTCCTAGCATTGGCCGCCATTGCTGAGCGTAAAACTCCCATCCAATGAGCTAGGTATTCATAGACCCAAGAGAGGGCGTTGTCTGTTTGTTGTGACGTCACGAGCAAGGCGTCTAAAACAATGCAATTTAACACCTTAAAGGGTTCGTGTACATCGATGAAAGCTCTGGTAATAATTGATAGTCATTATGTCGCCATCACTCAGCATTATAAATACATATTTCTTTCACAGTCAGTAAAAAAAAAAAACCTCTATAAATCAAAATGTCTATAAATCAAAAAGGAGCTGCATTTTTTGTTTATCTTACACTTCCCGGTGATTTAATTGCACGATCATAGGCTGACGTGGAATGCAGTCATAATTTTTTGACAACTGAACAAATCTTTTAAAGTAATTCAAATAGATATGTAATGATAAAACAAACGAGAGTTTTGTTACAGCTAGAGCCGCTTAGGCCTATGTTTTAGTTTTGCATCTGTTATTTTTTAACCAAGTATTGTATCACTCTTTCACCAATCATGCAAACTTGAAACTCGTGCCCAATTTCATAGAGCTGCTTAAGCAGAAGTTATTGCTTTAACAATTATGCTAAGCAACACTAAGCAGGAAACCAGTCATATATGCTACACGTGAAATGGTATTTTTGCTGGTAACCTTGCTCTCGTCAGCATAATTTCGTTGTGCTTAGCAGGTTTTTCTAGTAAATTTCAAGCGCATTGCGGTAATAAATGACGACAGCACATCTTTCATTATGTACCTATTAGTTAGTACTTAAGCCAGTTGGACGACATGTGCACAACACATCAAGCTGGTTCCGTTGCGTCTGGAACATTTTTGGCAGTCCTCGGCGAAAATAAGCATAACTAATTGAATGAAAAATAAAACAAGCCTAGAGTTGATGATTATTATTTTTTTTCTCGAGTGATTTTGATGTTGGATAGGGACTTGCACATTTTTAACAATCTAAAATTATACACTATATAATTAACATTCCATTAACAAAAATTTGTTCCAAATGCTACTAATATTTTTTTTGAGAACTGTCACCACAAAAGGGTAACTTTCTACAAGCGACAATATTTTTTTGGATTTGGTTGGGGTGCTTAATTGAGACTGTTCAGTTTGGTTTTAGTCTTCAGACAGGCGTAACCCTAATCATTCTGTGCAACAAGATGCACCAAATGGATATAGTTGAATCTGTTGCATTTGG